>NC_056576.1:0-135000 GCF_018340385.1 Cyprinus carpio | reverse complement strand
TAATATCTTTAAACAATATTTTATTTAAAAAAAGTGTGATATCCTGCACTTTATTTAACAAGGATATCTAGGGAATGGAAGCTAGCAATTGATTCAAACAGACACCGTTATCGGCGTCTAATTGTGGGCGTACAATTTCATATCAAGAGGCCACTGTGTGCTTTATATATACAAGAGCCCCTGTGCAATATTACTTAATGTAACTGCAGTAACTGCAGTGTAAAAGCATCATGCAAGTGCATTTTAAGAGCGTAAACTACACTTGAACGGAGCATCTGCTAAAGGTAATGCTGTAACTAACAGCTGAATCATGAGAACAAGAGCACACTGCTCAACTTAAATAGTGGTGACAGATCAAGGTGGTGAGGCTCAGTAACTGTGGTTTATATATCTTAAACACTTGAGATTGAACCTGCAACCCTTGATAACAGCCCAGATCTTATGTAATCTAATCAGACACTTATGTGCACAAGTAATCGACTAGTCAAGTACTCGTTCTGCACCAACTAGTTGACCACAAAAGCAGTACTTAAATTACAAAGCAATTTCTTTTCACTTTTACTTAAACTGTCATTTACGGCAGGGATGCATAATATTATTGGACTGATATCGGAAATGGGCGATAATAACTTTAAATGTAAATATCGGCATTGGCCTGATATGAAAAATTATGCCGCTTTTCTTAGAAACCTTCCATTCATCAAAGAATCCTGAAAAAAATGATTGTCTTCCACAAAAATATTAAGGAGCAAAACGGTTTACAAAATTGATATTGAAATATTTATTGAGCGCCAAATCTGCATATTAGAATGATTTCTGAAAGATCACGTGACACTGAAGAATGGAGTAATGGCTGCTGAAAATGCAACTTTGGCATCATAACAATAAACTGCATTTAAAAAAAAATGTAAAAAGAAAACAATTATTTTAAATTATAACAATATTTCACATATTACCATTTATATATACATGTATATTATTTCATTTTATCTATTATTATTTATTAGCGATAGATACTGAGTGCATAGTATACTGAGATATACTATATATATATATATAAAGCTTATTAATTTAAATGGCACAAATAAACTTACCTAAAAGAAAAATTAGATTAAATGTCAAGGGTAAAATAGGGCCAGAATATGGACCGTCTCATCTCTAACTTTTAGTAAGCAGGCCAGATCTTTATCTACTAAACTACACCTCCTCACACAAACAATACCATGGAACAAGCACTGGGTCAAAAATCTTCCACAAAAGAGACGGTCGAAATGAATGTGTTACACACACCCACACAATGTATGCAAGGAAGTCAGCGTGAGTCATTATGTGGAATTGCATATATGGGCTGGACCTCAGAGGTGATAATGCTCAGGACTAACACCTTCAACTACATACTGTAAACCCTGGTAACAAGCACACAAGCACACACTCACACAATGTGGAAAGGGATATGCACAGGAAAAGCCAAAAAGTTGCCTGCAAGGAAGGCTGTGTCTGTGTTTGTTTGAGCAAGTGTGTGTATGAGAGGGAGACAGACATAATGCATGAGGAAAAGACAGAGATAGATCAGTAGAAAAAACATGAGAAGACATTTATAGAAACAGAGAGACAAAAGACACAACAGCAACACTCTAGAACTTTATATTGTTACACAAAGCAGAGCACGAATTCTGAGTATGGGTCACCATACTTGGCTGAATGTCACGTAGTTTTCAGTTTTGTTTTGCAACTTTTTTAGGTAAAATTTCACCCTTGTGTGTGATGGAAAACAAGCAAGATCTGTGTATTGCACTGTGGGAGATGCTGCTTCAAACAACATCTCCAAATGCAAAACAAACTCAAAGGGAAACGTAGTATGTGGTGGTGATGGGTGGTACAAGCTAGGGCCAATGAGAGAGGGAGAAGAAAGGGCAGAAGAGAGGCACAGAGAAAGGAAAAAATTTAAGAAAAGCATTCTTACCTGGCATCTGCTTCACTGTAGTACTCTCTGGCTACAATGTCTTCAAACAGTTCACCTCCAGTCACCCTAAAACACAGGAAGTTCAGCCTGGCTATTTGCTAATTCAAACAGAATTCCTGTTCTAGTGCACGTCCCTTCCTCGAGCTCAGTTTCCATGGAGACGAGAATCCAATGTAAAAATTCTCCGGAAAGCTAGAACTGTGAAAACTAAGTGAAAGGTTTTTAAGATTCACACAGACGGCATGCCTTCGGGGAGCCACTTTTTTGTTGTTGTTGTTGCATATTTAATATCGCTGTTTTTCTAAAATATAATACACTTATTATCAACATGTTTTCTTACAAATTATAACTCATGAAGCCCATGTATTCTTAAAAGGATGGTTTGCGAAAAAAAATAAAAATTCATCAAATGGCTTTTGAAGACTTTGAATACAGCACTCCAGTGTTGTTACTGTAAAAATAAGCTATTAAAAATAGTTTACAGTCATTTAAATAAAGCTGAAATAAAATGAACTTAAAACAAACTTTCTAAAAAAATTCTAAAACCTAAACTGAAAACTGAAATGAAAATAAATTCAAACCAAAGGAAATATTAATTAAAAAAACTAATAAACATGACAAAAGCACATCAACACACTGAAACTAAAATTAAAATACAAAAAAAAAAAATGAAAATACAATAATAATTCAATTCAAATACTCTAATAGCATATAAATAATACTGAATGACAATACAGAACATGTGTCATATGTACTACATTAATTTGTTTATCATTTTTGGAGCTTGACAGCCACTAGTTAATATCCACTTTCATCAGAAAACAGCAGCCTGAATGACAGCTAGATGTTTTAAAGTCCTCTTGGTAATTTCCTACCTTCAAATTTGAAAAGTAATCATAATTACGCTGGGATGTATGTCCAATCAATCAAATTTTATTATCTACAGTATTCTTTCTGTCAAAGATACTTTATGAGCTTTATTGTAGTATACTGTAGTACAGCAAAATTAAGAACAAAGGAAATAGAGCTTCGGCAATTAGATGTATTTTAGGT
Source organism: Cyprinus carpio (assembly GCF_018340385.1). Classification (NCBI taxonomy): domain Eukaryota; kingdom Metazoa; phylum Chordata; class Actinopteri; order Cypriniformes; family Cyprinidae; genus Cyprinus; species Cyprinus carpio. The sequence goes on along the minus strand of NC_056576.1, from coordinate 131,984 downwards.
GTGGAATTGACGCTTTATCAGTGTATTTTATCAGGTTTTTGCTGCCACATGAAATCCAGTTTTTCCATGCAAGCCAGTCACCGTATATAAACAGGTAAATGAGTAGTATTTTCTGGCAAATTGGATCACTGGTCTTCATAACCAGTACACAAAATGCATATAGACTATATTGTAAAATTAACATCAGCAATTACAACTTATTATGATCAATAACAATTTGTGCATGTGTCCTCATATCATAAATACAATCATTCCAACATGATCTGAAGGCTGCGTGCTCCTTTTGGGTTCATTCAGTGTTAAGTGACATGAACTATCCCTTTTAACAGTGCAGAAAAACAGAATGCTGATAAAAAGGCTTCAGAGGCACATAACATGAAGTATGAATCATTTTAAGCTGTGCTCTTCCTCATGTCAAAGCTAATTTGATGACAGGAAATGGAGGAACATTCTGACAAGAAGTGCACTGACACTTACAAATCAAAGAGTAGGTAGTGGAAGCCCTCCTCTGATATACTGTCATGCAGACGAACTGAAACAAAAACAGAGAATTGAAGTTAGATTTTATTGTGGCTGTCGGGACAAAATCACAACATCCACCTGATCTGAAAGTATGAGAATAATCAACTGTCAAAAACCCATTTAGAGTTTAAATGCTTAAAATGCTGTTTAATAATACACATGTCTCTGATTCTAATTGGTGGAGGTAAAGCTCACCGATATTGGGGTGTTTCAGCAGACGACAGATTCGAGCTTCCCGCTCGAGCTTCTGATGGTCTGAGGGTCAAACACAGAAAGTGTTGTAAGCAGAAATTATAAATCACGGAACGGTGTGATATCGGCTGTAAAAGAAACTCCCCAACAGTATGAATAGACTAATATTAAAATGCTGGTCGATACTGATAAGCCTTCTTTTATACTTACTTTGATGTTGAAGCTACATATACTGTACTAACACAATAAAATGCTAAAAAATGAAATAAATATTTTGTTAATCAATATTTCATTAATGTGAATTTAGGAATCATAAATTTACAATTTAAAGTATGAAACACAGATAATAATTTTGAGATCTGCTAAATCTAATCCAAATATAAAATAAAAACATGCATAATTACATTTATAATATCTGTTAATATATATCAGATACTGAATTGAATTAAATTAAATTAAATTAAAATCAATCTTTTAACTGACATGGTACCAATAAAGTGTGCATTTCAAATATCATAAAATTTTGGGTAGACTTTGAATAAACCAAGGTCAAAATAAGCAAAGCTTCATAGTCATCACATTGGTCCTAGCTCCAATATAGACTTACAGGCCATGTTTCCATTGATAATGACATAATCACAAACCTGATATGCCATTATGCTTTTTAATTACATCATCACTATTTCCTGTGTGTTGAGTGCTGAGCATTTGGCACAAAACCCTGAGAAGAGGCAGCAATCACAAACTATAAGCTTGTCACAGTTGCACTAAATCAACGTCATAGATCTCATTCAGTCTTCATAAAAGGGTCAGAATGGCCCAGAATTGAGGGTGGCTAGATAGAGACTCAGCAGAATGTTAAGATGTACACCTTCACTTTAACTCCAGATTAGATTTAAGGTTCAGACAGTGAAAACAAAGCTAATATCTAGGGGTATAACGGTTAAGATTGCTCATGGTTGGGTACGGTACGGTTCAGTACGTGCTATGTTCAGGGAAAAAAGACTATGGTCAAATAAAAATAAAGAAAATAATAAAAAATAATCAAACTAGATGCAACAGCACAAATAAACACAATAGAGCCAAAGATACAAATAAAATAAACAGTGTTTTTCAGGTGTTTCGGGTGTTTAACAGTAATTGCGGTACCGTAATATGTATTGTGGGTGATACAATAGAGCAAAGATACAAATAAAATAAACAGTGTTTTTCATATACTATTTTCATATACTGCACACACACACACACACACACACACACACACACACACACACACACACACACACACACACACACGATTCCAATCAGCTTATCTTTGTAAAATGGCACAGCTTCTTAAATCTTAGCTTCTTAGTCAGTCAGTCAGCATGTATTATGGTCTGCACTAATATAATTAACAGTGAACCTCTAAAATATAGGTCATGTATGAATTGAGTGATTAGAGCTTTAACTGATAACCAGGTATGATGCCATCTTGTCATTTTAACTGTTACACTGGGACTAGATGGTGCTGCTTAACTATTTTTGGTCATGAGGGTTCCTGAAAGAAAAAAAAAAAAAAGTAATACATCATATTAATTATTATTAATAGATAATACTACTACTAATTCTACTACCATACTAACAATAGGACAATGGCACTACAGATTGATGAGCTGCTGGGTTCATGAATATTAATCACGTTGGCTGCGTTCGGTCGAACTGATTTGCTGAAATCAAACAGGGATGTCATAGATCATTCCATACAATGAAATTGCCCTTTGCGCTCCGCTCAGCCCACTAGAAGAACCACATATCTTCTGCTTGTTAGAAAAAAGTTGAATAATTCTAAATGAACTCCATTTCTTTTAGACAGGAAAATACAACAAAATATAGTTTACATGTAGCGCGTCGAATTCAGCGTGGTAGATTATCTGGCTCTATCTCTTTGCATGTGAGAAACAACGCTATCAGCAAAGTGACGGCGAGTCATGTGCCTTCACACAGAGCGTCAAATTCAGGTGCGCTGTTCTTGTGTGTGTGTTGATCTGTTGAAATTGAAGTTTGATTGTTGGGGTTGGATTGTTGTGGAGTGATAATCTGGTGTTCTCAGCCAGTGTTCAGCGTGTGAAAATATATCTGTGTAGCCTCGAACACACAACCTGGCGAGTTAAATCTAAGAATTCATTAGGCCAATGGCTAACATTAGACCAATTTGGTCGCATAATGCGAGGATTACTGCAATATGAGGTTGATTGTATTTTTTCATTTCGTTGAATATATGTTTACACTCCTTACAAATATATAATCTAAATTTCTTCTGATCAGGCACCTCAGTCCTACATTGATCTATACGTTCTTCATGAGCTATCTGTATCTATTTAACAAACCTCTGGAAGGTCATGGTTGTTGAAAAGCACTCAACTAGCCCATCTGGACAGACAATGCACTGACTAGGCTGTTAACTACAATAATGATGATGAGTTACTATAAGAGTGGAATAAATGCTCCCTTCTTGAAAATCAACAGAGAAAATCAAGAGAGATGGGGCACTAAAACCTCATCAAGCCCAAGATGATGAAGGTGACCCAAAACGTGTGTCTTAAGCTTATAATTCATGCAGAAGCGTGTCTAATGTTTCAGCAAACTGATATGCAGCACAAAAAGCCTCAGATGTGATAAAATAAACTAAACCCAACAGCACACACACAATTAAAAATCAGCTTTCATTGATGACAGACACAGACAGCTTTGCGGCTTAATATTCTAACTGACACTCATGGGCACTATGTCACACAGTGACATAGGGAGTGGCATATGAAGAGTCAATTAGCCTGTGTTCTTCTCATTTAATCATGTTCCACCTTTACCTATTGTTCAGTATTTTATTGTCCCTATTCTCAGCCATGCCATATTTTAAGATTTAAAGGGGTGTTATTATGCTTTTTCACTTTTTCAACTCTAGTTAGTCTGTAATGTTGCTGTTTGAGCATAAAAAAAGATCCGCAAAGTTACAAGCTCAAAGTTCACTTCAAAAGGAGATATTTTATTTAACAGAAATCACTTTTCAAAAACTGCAACGAACAACTCGTTTGGACTACAACGCATATTTTCCGGGATTTGTGACGAATGGGACGAGACCTGGTTGATCTGCACTAGAGAAAGGCAATGAGTGTTATCACTTTGTCGGAGACATGCTAGTTTTCCCAAGACAGACGAACTTAAGAGTGGTTACAATCATCCGGGTTTAAATCGTGCTCAAATTGATTTGATTTTGAAGCAGTATTTACACTGAAGCTGGCAGGTGGCTATGGTAAGGACTGTGACATTTCCCGACCAGGTGCTGAGTGCTACCAGTCACAACACACACTGGCCCAGCTAACCAATCACAGCACATTTCGTATTTCAGAAGGCAGGCCTTCATTTGATGCATGAACTATTCGAGTCGTTCATGCCAGACTGGGGAGAGAGGTGTTGTAATAATGTAAAATATTGTGAAAAATAATGTGTTTTTCGAACAACTTAGTGTGAGAGCCTGTTCAGTACACCCCCAAAACAAATTTCAAGACTTTGTAAAAGAGCATAATAGGGGCCCCTTAAACAGCTTGGCACTGCTTTGTCTTACTCCTAACCCCTATCACAGAGACAGGCTTCTCGATTGGCTATTGGCCGGCTCTGGAATCCCGCCCCTTTTGTCTGTCGCTGAGGCTGATGTGCATTGACCTTAAGCTCAGCTGCTGGGCATTCTCCGAGTTGTACACATACTCCTGAAGCTGTCGCAACACTAGAACGCCAACACCAAACACTGTCAACCCAGCTATGGAGCTTCCGCTGGAGCTAATGAGTCCCCGCAGAAGCATGCTAACTAAAAACTGTCTTCCATACCACATTTACATAATACCCTTAAACCACTACACACTTCCCTGACAAAATATGCAAAACTGTCAAAGTTGACATCTAGCAAATTAGTGTTTCCCCTGGGGGGGGGGGCTCAGAATTCTTTTAATAAGGGTTAAATTAAATTTTATTAATCAAAAACTTCATTTCCCATAAAGGTAATCTAATTAACAATAAAATTCATGAAACTTAAATAATGTTTTTAATTAACAATAGTTGTAACATCCGTATATTTATAACTCAAAGTTAACTTCACTTTTGTTTAGCCATAGCATTTCTGTGTGTATATGGTAAATATTTTATTGACGCCAATTATTGAAGCCGCTAAAATCACTGCTATTTTAGCAATCAGTAGGGGGCAAGTAAGTTGCGCAAGCATAAAACAAATTACATTTTATTCTTACAACAGCATTATGATTTTTTGCTCAGAAATTCTGTTGTTTATTTACATTTTTTAAGGCTAAAACATTCATTTAATCTATTTTTTAAGTAATGAAAATTAAACAAATTAAATTTTTTGGAAAATAAAGGTAATTTAATATTACAATTAAAACATTGAAGAAATATTGTATGATTATTCCTTAAAAATAAGGTTTTAATAATTTTAGTAGTAGTTGTAGCAGCCTATTACGTATATTCTACTGAACAATAGTAATATATTTTTGCCGCAATGCCTTCAAATTAAACCGAACTTTAATTTCGCCGGGTTGCCATGAATGCCTTTACATTTCTGTGTGTATATGGTATGAGGATAGTTTTACTCAAATGAAAGGTCAAATGCTCATGAAGTGACTTTCATAGCAGTTCTGGAGAGTTAACCCGACATGTTGTTCATGTATTTATTTCCTCATTTAGGGAGACAGCAGACGCTAAAATCACTGCTAGCGTCACACGCGCTTCAGTCATTATTATTACAAGAAGTAAACAAAACCGCACGTATGCGCCATTCATTAACACAGAGACACACAGCGTGCATTGATATTTAAATAGTCTTTTTGCGGCTTAATATTTACAAATACAAGTGGAAGTGCGCACGTGTGTGTGTGTGTGTGTGTGCAGGTTGTGCGCGGTGGTGTGTGCACGGGCGCACTCATCGGCGAAACTCCGCTGTGTGTAAAACAAAAGAGCTATCGCGACCATAACTTCCGTAGAGGAGGCAAACCGTAAATGACATGCCGTTGTGTAAATAAGATGTTTGAAAAAAAAGAAACAAGGTATAGACCGACCTGTTCTATCGAAAGGTAACTTTAAATGACTTCTTTTGGGAATAGGGCACTATAAGAGAAAATATGATTTAAATTAAATAAAAGTAAACTTGACTTTCGGGGGGGGGGGCCTTATAAAATGGCAGGGGAAACACTGTCTAGTCAACTAAATGATCTTTAAGTTGGCATTAAATGGACATTCGCTCTACTTTCTAAACGCGTGTTATTGATCTTACTGTGAATGATTAATCTAATGATTTAGTCCGCTTAAACCCCGCCCATTCTTACAATCCACTTCAGCCGGTCTGACTCCATTCAGTCAACAACTGGTGGACTGAACCAAGTCATTGCAGATATTTCTTTGTTGTTGCTGTTTGATTAATATTAAGAAAGTGCTGTCACATTAATAGAATGCACTGATCCAGTACATTCAGCCGGCTATGTCTGCTATAGGATACTTACCAAGACGGGCATTTTGACATAATTTTGTGTGAATTTGTCCATTTAAACACAATACTTAAGAGTGAGCTTAATATTTGAGCACGTTCTGAGGTGCGGGTTTGTATGCTTTGGATGAGCGCACGCACAAATATTCTCATGCGTGCGAGCTCATGTCCTCTGGCTCTTAAATGTTTAAACTGGCAAAGCTTACATGAGTTTAGTTTAAACAGATATCAACGTGTGCTGTTCAGGTCTCACCTGTGCGCACGAGCTATCAGCAACCGGGTGATAATGGTATAAATGATGCTCATATTCCAGCATACGGCATTCATATTGGACAAGAGTGAATGGTTTGTCCACGTTTTTTTTTCTTCTTCATTGCTGTGAAAAGCCACAATTTGCATCCATCAATAAACATACATTAGCCGAACCCTGTTTTTTTTTTACGTGTTATTTATAGCAAACCATTTTACAGATGCGTTGTCAGATTTAAGTTGAACTGTGGTCCTAGTGCGTGCCGAACCGTGCCCGGAGAACCGTACGGTTCGTTTTTTTTCCGTGAACCGTTCCATCTCTATTAAATATCCAACTTTTTTTGAGATGATTGTACAGTGCAAAGTGCACAACAAACTATACAAACTAAACTGCAACATGCTTAAAATATAAAAACTAAGAATAATTAGTGCAAGATAAACCAGTAGACTAATCGATGGTTGGACAAATAGACTATTACTGTGACGCATCGCTAATGGGTCTTATTACAAACCACATCTCATGAACTTATTTGCTCATTTTTTCCAGGGTCACGTCCGTCTCTCTGGGTCAGATGAGAGTCCCGTGCTCCAGACATGTAACTATGTTAATTCTCTGTTTCTCTTTCACGTACGCGCACACACACACACACACACACACACACACACACACACACACACACAAAGCTGCCAAGTGCCAAAGGTGCTTTCACTGTCAGACCTCTCTTTATGTCTTTCTCTCAAACAGTCATTCACGATGATTCCTTATCGCTCTCTCTCACACACACAGCTCTCTCTCTCCCACACATTCGCTTTCTGTATATCTAGGTCACATTCTCAGAGTAACTCTCAGCCTAAAGACAGTCATTCCTAATCTACACGACGCACCACAGCACTATATTTTGTCAAATAAATGTCAAACTGAACACTGTAAACATTTATCATCCTATACTTGCTTTTTGTGACAAAATGGTACAATAACACAAAGCTACAAAAAAAGAAAAATGAGAGATGATGAATGAGAGAGAGAGAATTCAAGCATTTAAAATAATCACATTGACCCTTATGGATGGTACTGTATATGAAACCATGTCACAATGCAAAAACAAGAAAACAAACACACACACACACAAACACACACACAACACAACACACACAAAAAAAAAAAAAAAAAAGAAAAATATGAAATGGAGATAATATTGACTGGTTTTATTATTGATAGTTTTTTTTGTATACTAGTATTTTATCACTTAACAGACTAATCTTACTAATCTACAGTACATTCCCAACCTTAATTTGATTTCCTCTGACCACGCAAGCAGAAAGCAATGTGTCTCTCCACACAAGCTGTATTTAGAAGGTTGCTGGGCCTATTTTAAAATGTTTTTCAGTGCCTGTGGAATCAAGTACATGTCAAGTGCTTGTTCTCCACATTACACATTCTCACCATAATGACCACACAGCTAAAGGGACATGATGAGGATGACACTTTGGCAAAGCAATTGCTGGCTTCAAGTTTCAGGAGGGAGGACAAAAGGGCATAAAAAGATTCACACCCCTCAACAGCGGGATGGCGTAAAAACTGAAAATCTCTTTCTGCCATTCCAGTGTAGTTTCTGTCTCATTACCATGGTGTTTGGATCTGCCTTTGGCACTGACAGTTACCATGGAAGCAGATTTAAATATAGTTATCAGCATGTTGTAGAACTTTGAGTGTTCTTTGAATGTTCTGTAACTAAATTTCTAAGCATGCATTCCTACTGGTACCATAGTATCCTTTGATGTAAATACTACAATATATGAAAATGGTAAATTTTTTCAGTACCATACTACATATAAAAGTACCATACCATTACCATCTACCATCACTGCACATAGTGAAGTTGGAATAAACTGGAAATTCATCATCCATTTTCTACATGCATCTTAAAGCTCTTACTGTGAACAATTCATTCATGCACGTTTCATATTTTCTTTTTAATCAAAATGTCATAACTGATGGATAGTGCCAAGTTCCCTTAATACATTTTTTCTTTTTCAATAATCCATTTCTCTCAGAAGTATGTCACAATACAGAAGAATACATTGGTAACCTTGCAACTTTAAACCATGTTTTACCATGTTGTATATTAGTTGTAAAATTGTTCCTAGAATTAAAACCCATCCATTATAATGTTACGAAAAAGAAAAACATTTTCAGGAATTGACTAACCTCTCGCGGAGAGTTTTTTGGTGTTGATAATTTTGGCGGCGTATTCTTGGCCCGTGCTCAACTTCACACATCGTCGCACTACTGAAAACGCTCCCCTGTGATAAAAGACAAATTAATGGAGACTTTACATAAATAGACCTGACAATATAATAGCAACATAGCCATAATAATTCTACATGTTGACAGTGAAGTTTCTGTTGTATGAAAATTCAAATTCAAAACACCAGACAGACTGCCTCAAACCCTGGCAGTGTGTGTGGTGTTTTTTCTGAAATTTCAGGAGGGAATAAACAGAAACAAAGAGAGTAAGATAATGGTTCCCCATGTTAAACACAGCAGATTATTTATTCATCGCAAACATCCCTGCATCACATGATCACACTGTATGACTCTTTTGCAGAAATGGCTGTTCGACTGTGAAGGCTGACGTCACTAAAACGAGAGCTAATTCTGGCGGCCTGTATTAATAATATACTCAACTGGATTTGTGTTATAGGAATAAAACAGCAGAGTAGGTTTGTCATGTTTAATAGGTTTTCACATCTTATGGCAAGAAAGACGACTGGCCCTAAAACAAAATCTTTGCAAAATCTACATTTATGCAATAATGCAAACACTGTGATGTAGCTGAATTTTGCATCTCTTCATACTCATCTTTTTGTCATCATACATAGGTTGGAATAAAATTCATTGTATAGGCAGTATTGCACAAATATGCTGAAACACATTTAGGTAGGTAGGGCTACATGATTTGGAGGAAATTCATCAAATTGCGATTTTTCTGATATATAAAGTGATTGCAATTTTCAATAACAGCAACAATTTTACAAATTAATAATAATAAAAAAATACTAATTTATAATAATATAATACATTTAAAAATAATATTAGACTGTTACAACAGTGTAACTATTCCCAAAAGTTATATTTTTTATATTATTATATATGGACGCTATATGATACTTTGAAAATATATGGGTTTATATATATATAAATACTTGTTATATAATATCTGATATATACCATATGTATCAAACAGTAGCACTATATTGTATATACATTTTTAACCCAAAACTTTTGAAAGTATGTCACAGCAGCGTCCAGTCTGTTATTTTAAGAAACACAAAACTGTTCGGCCAATCATAGCAGTGGCCGTTTACTTGTGAGTCTTTGAATGCGAGCCCCCGCCTATAAAAACAGACTTTGTTGCAGAGAGGCTCCAAAACAGGATAGAAATCAGCCCATTACTTCTATATTTGATTAATTTTTAATGTAAAAATCACCCAACATTATAAGTGTGAAACCTTATAAAATAATTTGAAAAAAAAAAAAAAAATGCAGTAATTTGACCCCTTTAACTCTAGTTAAAAATATCATATTTAAGAAAATACTATAATACTTTTATTTACAGTACTAATATTAATATTTATTTTCAAATGTTAAATCATCAAGCTTTAATTTTGGCAGAAAATTCCAGGGAGCCATTAAAGCTTCTCTTTTGTTGACAACAGGCATTATAAGCACTTCGCATTACAATTTTTTAGAGCAGCTGCAGAATTTGCTGTGAATCAAGCCACTCTGAGACAAAATACCAGATCATAAGCTGTTAGCGAGTAAATGAACACAGCGCTGTGCTTCCCTCTGAAATGCTCTGCACATACATTGAATGTAATTGCCGGCCATTCCAATTTCATAATTCTATTAAATGGCAGCCTTATATGTGGGTCTGTTAGAAAGTACACTAAAAGGTGAAGGGTGTAATTTTTACGGTGTGTAAATCAGCCAGAAATCACCATTGCCCCTTACTTTACTTTCTTAATATGTCCCTTATCTTAGTGTGAAAAATCCATTGGTGGCATCAAAAAATACATTAGAAAAAAGTCATCAGACATCATATAAAAAATTAAAAAAAAACTTTTAAAGATCTCAAAACCACTGCCAATCATGTCAGCGGTCATCTCTAGGCAGTATTTAACAAACTGTAGTCACCCGTAAGTGCTCTTCAATGGGGCCTGTTTTTGTCAGGCCAGTTAAAGCCCTTAGTGTCTATTACAGTGATTTATAAGAACTGGATGTGTGTGTGTGTGTGTTTTTGTGTGAGACACAAAGACTGCAGTTCCTCGTCTACAAGCACCTCTCCCTGCATTACTGGGATGACTGGAGCTACAGGGTAGAAGAGAGACATATAAACACACAGGTCACATGCGATTCTGTGCTACGATGTGCTGTCAGAGGTCATGTGCGATAATATCAGCAATTCAGCATATTTCTGCTGATTTGAGCAGCAGTGCGCAATCTGAATGTTGTTTTTCTGCTAGACCTCAGGCCTAAGGGGAGATGCGACCTTCATCAAATGTTCTTGCTCTGCTGCCCCTTCAGATCCGTGAAAGCATCACTAAATCCTTGCTGTTCATTTCCTCTTCCTCACTATCTCACATAAACAATCAATTCCCGTAACACTTGATTCCCAGGGAGAATTTTGCATAACCTCTACATTCAATCCCATTCTAAAAAAAAAGAGATGGTTGAGAACGAGAAAAGAGATAACGATGCACTAACTATCCAAACTCAGATTAAAGGAAGTAATACTTTTACACATAAACAATATGTCTCGTGGTAAACAATGCATTATTTTGACGGTTCTAACAAAGAATGATTTTTTGAATGATAATAATGTAAGCATATGAAATAGGCCATCGTTGTAGTAGCAGTTTTTTTTTCCAATTGTGCTTTTCGCGAAAATAAATCCGATTCAAGAACCGAAAGAACCGATTCTAAATAACGATTCAATGATTCTATTAGGCCATTAATCACGTCTTCCCTGAGATTCCTGCGTGGCATTTTTACAGCTCAAAAACATTTAAATAGTCTCTGTATCTCACCTCCTCATAATTCAAAGTGTTTAAGCTCTTAAAAGTTACTTACAGCCTGAAAATATATTGAATTTGCTATCCTAAAATTCGAAATCAATTGAACCTCTTGGCAGAAAACGTTTTTACACAAATGGAATTTTCGAATCTGTGATCAACCTGTTTTTGACGTAAAACATATTTCCAGTAGGTTTTATTTGTTCATATTTCTGCTACTGAAGTAAAGTTCGCCTCAAGTTGCAAGTATTCTATCAGTTCACTCCAAATGCAGAGACAAACGAGTTCATTTTAGAAGCTTTGCACCGATTCTGTCAGATTCGTGAACAAATAGTTCAGACCGGTTTGTGAACCGGATCAACCGATTCCTTTAAGGATTCCGAATCAACGATCGATTAGTTCACGAATCGGACATCGCAATATCATAGCCTACATACAGTATTTATAGTAAAGCACCAAGATGTTGATTATGTGGAAATGTCAAATACAGCCCCGAGCAAACTGCCACTAGATTTTGCTCTTGCATTTCTACTTTTACATCTAATGATCATGGAATATCTGCTTGAGGGGCGTTGCACTAATCAATATTTTGTTTCATCTGCAGTAAGTGGGTTGTTTTGAAATCATAATAGAGGGTCTGAGTGGTGGTCAACGGTTCTTGGCAGGACTTGCGTGTGTCTATCTCCTCCCTCTGTCAGGGCACTTTTATCGGGGCACCACCACTCCTCGCGCTTGCTGTCAGTTTTGGTAACCCTGCCCAAATATCATCATGCAATCTTCATGCAGGACAGTTCCACACATGCACAACCGTTAACCTCGTGATACTCACTTGCCCAGCTCCTCGTACAGCTGATATTCGTCCGTGAAGCGCGTACATGTAGTCGTGGCCATGTCTTCCCGTCTCGGACTCGGACACGTTTTAAGAATTAAAAATCGTCCTTGATTCAGCGAGCTAGAGCGTCCTAGATATTCACCTCGATTTTGCGCTCAAAAAAAGCCTGATATGTCTTGTAATGACAGGTTTATGGTTGAGTAGGGTAGCGTGTACGCTGACGGCGGGCGTCCTCACCCCCGCGCTGTGCTCCAATCGCCTGCCTTCAAAATAGACTGCGAGAGCGCGCTGACAGCTGACTCAAGCTCGCCACCTATCGGCGCGTGCAGAACTAGCGTGCGTGGGCGCGCAGCTGGGTTACTGTTATTGTAACTCCAAATAGGGACAAACCATGAGGGGGGCTATTTGTATTTCGATGAGCTCTTACGTAATCGTGATAGCGTCGTGTAAACCAACATAAAAATAAATAAAGCACCGATATCAGACGAAAATAAAATATTAAATTCATGCAAACATCGTGAATTTAACATTTCGAAAATTATAAAATATACACTTTTTAAAGTTCATTTTAATTCATTCATTTAATTGTATTTTAAATATTGTATTTCTGTTTTTTTTATCCTGTTTCATACTCTGATTTGTGAAGCACTATGAACTCCATTATATGTAAGGCTCTATGTACAAATAAAGTGTATTATTGTTCATTTTTATATTGATAGGACCATAATGTTGTCTTTTGCATTGACAAGTATAAATGGAATTTATTTTGAAATAATTTTGAATGGGTGGTGACTGGCATGGTTTTTGTTGGCTTTCACTAACCTTTTACATGTATATGGAATACACAAAGTTATCTTTTGCAATAAAAAAGATGAAATGGTCAGATGCATTAAAAAAAAAAGTTATCTTTTTATATATATATATATTTTAGCTAATAGGTCCATTATGTTTACATTGCTCATTTGGTTCTGTGTGTGTGTGTGTGTGTGTGTGTGTGTGTGTGTATTTTTTCAGCCATTAGATAACGAACTTGGACACCCACTCGGATATTTCATATTCAGCTCAATGTCAACATCATTAACCCCAATTACACTAATCAGAGTTAGTATGACTCATTAGGAGTGTTTTGGTTCTCTGTGGAGGAGGGAGAGAAATGCACAAGAACATAAAGAAGATCAATGCTAAAGAGATTCGGCTGAGAATGATTCAGAGCCAGTCACACATTTTCAGTTATTTATTCATTTTTGGAGAGAAACGTATATTCTTCATAAAATAAATAAATATATAAATAAATGATTAAAACTGTAAAGTGTTAGGTTAACATGATGGTGGCTCATTGAAAAATATCTGTGGTTTTATCAAGACATTAAATATTGATGTGTAGTTTAAAAAAAAATGAATATATTATTGCTTGAAAAATATTAACATGCACACTCTTACTCATCACTGTCAGTTGAGCTAATTCATGAAATCAATTCAGAGTGCAATATTCATGAATCTAGGGTAAATGTTTTATAAAGGACTTGTGTTGGAAATTTGCATTCTCAAGAGCAAATGTTAAATCAAACCCATGTCTAGAACCAAACACACACACACACACACACTTCAAATACAGAATCATTAATCACTGAGTCTTTGATGGGAGTTCAAACAGTATTCGGTCATTCTGGACCCTTGAAAATGAAAGGACTAATTTAAGTATTCAGCATTTCTCCTATAATAAGCTGGTCACATCAAATTTGTATTTACTAAATTTACAAAATATAAGTATTTCCGAGGTAAGTGTTTGGTAAATCCATACAAGACAGAATTCTTATTCGTCATTGATTTTAGAATGACAGCAATGGCTATAGAGGGAGCAAAAGGTAGACACGAAGGGAGACACAAAGGGCTTTACAAATATTTTACAGCCTTGTCTATGAGAAGAGACTGTCACACAGTAAGACGCAATGCATTGACATGAAGGTGAAAAAGGAAATCAGCATATGAAGCTCCACCGTACGGACTCTTGTCCTCCACCAGGAGGCGCTGCAGAGACTCCTCACAGCTGTCACCCTCTCGAACCAGTTTCAGCTGAACAAAAACAAATACACATTTTAAAATATATAAATCAACTATATACACAATTAAACACATTTTAATGCCACAGCTGAGTTTGGAAAGAAAAACTGTCAAATCCATTACTGTGGTTTTAGCTGTGCTGATTTTTTTCCGCAAAAAGTTAATCCTGTCAGTTCCTGAATTAAATACTGTACAAATGAAAGGTGTGAGTCATTCACCTGGAGAGTAACAGCTGCTGAGGACTGCAGAGAGCATAAGAGAGCTCTGGTGCTGATAAAGAGGGAGTTCTCAAGCACTGGAAGTTTGATCTACAGAGGACATACAACACACATACTATGTACAAGGCAAAAGTGAAATCAAAGCACTAAAATTTAATGAAAGCAATAAACAATATGAAGAAAACTTGCTTGAATGGGTACTGGGACATGACATTTCAAGGATTCACATGTGTTTCCTGCAGAGTGACATGGTCATCACAACTAAAACTACTTTAAACATTTAACAAATTTTTGTATTGGGACATGACATTTCAAGGATTCACAATCGTCTGTCTGTCTGTCTGTCTATCTATCGTCTATCTGTCTATCTATCTATCTATCTATCTATCATCTATCTATCTATCTATCTATCTATCTATCTATCTATCTATCTATCTATCTATCTATATCCTGGCTCGAAATTGCGACCATTTTAGTCGCATATGCTCCCTAAATTTAATGTGTGCGACCTCAAAATATATTTGGGAGCATTTGTGCGAGTGCAAATAATTGTTGTTAGAACGAGCCGTTACAGGTGGGTTTGGATGAGTGTTAACTTTTATAAAGAATATCTCTTTGGATTTGAGACTTTAGTCTTTGCAACTTCTTTATTCACCAAGAGCTTGTAACACTCCAAAGAGAAAGGAAAATTCATATGACCCCTTCAAAGAATTTAAAATAATAGATGAAGCACACATTTAATAAGATTAGAGAAAAAAAGGCCTTTATAAAGGTAAAAAAAAATGCCCTGGGGTAATTATTAAAAATATGCATATTTAAATGTCAAAGCTGATAGAACACAGATGAGAATATTGCTTCTTATTCAACACTGATAGTAAACCCTAATGTTTTTTGAGCACAAAATAATCATATTAGAATGACTTCTGAAGGATCAGTGACTCTAAGGATACTCTAAAACTGATTTGATTGATCAAATTAATCGAGGTGGTGTGGGAGGCATCTTACCACATCTTATCCAATATGCAGTTCATGGACACCTTATTTGTCAATTACCCATTATCTAGTAGTCTATTATGGTAGAAAACAGCTGATTAGATTTTAAAGTGTTCATTTAAAACATGTATCCAACTCTGAGATTCTCTCTTAGATGAACTGCTTCTACGACTTGTTCTCATTTGTCCGTCACTTTACATAAACTCTGCTAAATGAATAAATGTTAATGTAAACGCCAACTCAATGTGTCCCTGCCTCACCTCTCCAGATGTGAGGTAGAAGCAGTTGGTGTTGAAAAGCTGTAGAAGAGTATGAGGAGGCACACAGCTGCCCACCCAAAGGATCAGTGCCAGTGGGCAGTAGATCAGATACAGACCCCCTGGATCCACACTAGAGATAGTGCAGCGCATGGCTTCCCCTAATGATGGCATGTTGGCATCATCAGCCGAGACAGACTGCAGGGGTGAGAAGGGTAAACACAGAGTCAGAGGAGTCATCATCCCATCAGAAGAGAAAGCGTCAATGTTTTAGGTGGAAGTTTGCATTGGCCTTAAATCTGACATGGATTTTCCTTGCTCTTTTTTAAGTTTGGTGTACAATGTAGACAAACTTTCATGGCTTTCAGTTCCCATTCCAGTCTAGCAAGACCATTTATTACAGAGGTCTTTTACACAAAGAGCCTTTAAAGGTATAGTTGCCTGTTTTTACTGGTTTCGACACTGTGGAAAATGGACAATAATAGAAAATTTGTCTATTTATGACAAATTTCTGGATATATATTTTTTGTCTTTTTTTTTGTATTATGAAAAATATCAAAATGGCCAATACCAAAAACCTGGTAGTAATTTTCATGCTATGATAAGACAAACAAATGGCAGATGATAGATAACTTTTATTCTATTCATACAGTTTTGTCTTAAAAATACAACTTTAAAACTAAAATGAATAATTTTAAATGCTGTAAGTGAATGTAGGCATTGCAACATTGTAATATACAGTATATAAAAATGGACATTAATTTTAAGATTTGCTAAAGATTACATTTAATAATGTAAATTAGTGTTTTTAAAGATTAAGTTTATGCAGGCATTATATGACAACAAAGAAAATCCAAATCTAAAAACAGACAATTAAATATTCAGTATTGGTTGATTTATCCAATACTTATCATATATTGATAAATTATACTGATAAATGACAAAAGAAATTTCTAATATCAGCAGACATCTAATGTGATACTATCATATTGTGCATTCCTAATTATAACTGTCTTTGGTGCCAGAAATTTTGAAATAATAAGTAAAAAATAAAATACTACAAATAGAGAGAGTACAGTAAATGCATTTATTGCTAGAGTAGTGAAGAATGTGGCATCTCTAAATCCTGCCATGTGCATAACAATCCAACAGAGAATTACGAATTCTTACAGACAAGGAAACTGTCTCATTTCAGTGACTAATTTGGATGAACAGAGTGTTCTAGATGTCTGTCTCTCACCAGAGGCAGTTTAAGTGGGTAGAACTGGGAAGCAGTGCTCAGCGTGTCCATGGAGTCCATGGAGGTTACGCAGTCGTAGACGCTGATGTACAGAGCTCCGCAGCTCAGGCAGCAGCACTTCACTTTTGCACAGACTGTTAATGTAGACAGGCACGACTTTCAGAAACTGAGGCAACACCAGCTGACAGAATGAAAGACACACACTGAGAAAGAGAGAGAAGGAGAGGAGAATGACATTCAAGACTCTATTATCCAAATGAAACAGGATTCACTTAGAAGGGCTTCTCAATGTTATTATCTGTGTCTGCATCGTTTATATGGCTAATGAATGGTAAAATTAATTGAGATTGGGGTAACAGTATATTAGACTATCTATCATCTCCTAAAAATACTCCCTCCCTAATTACACAATTCATTAATAACTGTCTAGAGCTTTACACAAATAAGGCAATATGATAAAAAGGTGACTATTTATTTAAGCAATTAAAAATTAATTGGCCTGAAAACTTATTTTTTAATTGGTATCACCCATCATGGTTAAATATTTGACTAAGATTATTGCTTAATCTGAAACTAAGTATCTGAACATTCAATTGCGTGTGCTGGTCTAGTAACTTGTGAAACCTATGAAAGATCCTCATTAAAGAGAGAGTAATATCTGAAGAACTAACCTGTCCTGGAGACACAGAGGCAGTGCAGCTGTGTTTCCTGAAGCAAGCCAACATCTCAGTAACCTCTGTCTGTAACTCCTCACGCAGGGACTGCAGCGAACTCTCCAGTGCTAATGAATACACTGACTCACACACACATTGACAAAATAAAGTTATATATATTATAATGTTAAAATAACAAAACTGTAAAAGCAGGAAGACTGAGCTCAGTGCAATATAAACAACTGATTATGAACTGTTAATGATAAGTTATTATATAAGCAAATTCCTGTTAAGTATATTTATATTACATATTATTTGCACACTACCATTCAAAATTTGGGGTCAGTAAGATTTTTGAAAGAAGGCCATATCCATTTGGCTATTTAATACAGTTGCTTAATTTTTTTTTTTTTTTTTTTTTTTTTGATGAATAGAATGCAACAGCATTTATTAAAAACAGAAACCATTTGAAACATAATACGTCTTTACTGTGACTTTTAAACAATTTAATGCATCCTTGCTGAATAAAAAGTATTATTTCTCTAAAAAAAAAAAAAACGATGACACAATTTTTTTGAGAAAGTGTATATATTATATTTTATTTAAAAAAGCAAATAGGGTCAAATTTGATTTCATCTTGATTTTAAGAATGTTGTAGGGAGAATGGTCGTATTACTGTATGCAACAGACAGCAAACACTGTTTTTATACTTTTCTCGCTGTAAAATGTGAGGAATGTCTCAGCCTGGCTGCTTCTAAAGGTGTCTAGCAGCTGACAGGGAGTGGACAGAATAACGGTGTGTATCCGTGTCCTGTTTACTCCAGAAGAGTTACTATATGATCGCACAAACTACAAACCCAATTCCAAAAAAGTTGGGACACTGTACAGATTGTGAGTAAAAAGGAATGGAATAATTCACAAATCTCATAAACTTATATTTTATTCACAATAGAATATAGATAACATATCAAATGTTGAAAGTGGGACATTTTGAAATGTCATGCCAAATATTGGCTCATTTTGGATTTCATGAGAGCTACACATTCCAAAAAAGTTGGGACAGGTAGCAATAAGAGGCCGGTAAAGTTAAATGTACATATAAGGAACAGCTGGAGGACCAATTTGCAACTTATTCGGTCAATTGGCAACATAATTGGGTATAAGAAGAGCCTCTCAGAGTGGCAGTGTCTCTCAGAAGTCAAGATGGGCAGAGGATCACCAATTTTCCCAATGCTGCGGCGAAAAATAGTGGAGAAATATCAGAAAGGAGTTTCTCAGAGAAAAACTGCAAAGAGTTTGAAGTTATCATCACCTACAGTACATAATATCATCCAAAGATTCAGAGAATCTGGAACAATCTCTGTGCGTAAGGGTCAAGGCCGGAAAACCATACTGGATGCCCGTGATCTACGGGCCCTTAGACGGCACTGCATCACATACAGGAATGTTACTGTAATGGAAATCACAACATGGGCTCAGGAATACTTCCAGAAAACATTGTCGGTGAACACAATCCACTGTGCCATTCGCCGATGCCAGATAAAACTCTATAGGTCAAAAAAGAAGCTATATCTAAACATGATCCAGAAGCGCAGGCGTTTTCTCTGCTCATTTAAAATGGACTGTGGCAAAGTGGAAAACTGTTCTGTGGAAAAGTTATTTTTGGAAAACTGGGACTCCATGTCATCCGGACTACAGAGGACAAGGACAACCCAAGTTGTTATCAGCGTTCAGTTCAGAAGCCTGCATCTCTGATGGTATGTGCGCCAATCAAGCACTGCCATGGCAACACAGCAGGAGTCAGGATCGGCGATGAAGGAGCCATAGCAACCAGATAATAGCATCTCTGCAGAAACACAGCAATTGAGCTGTTAATATAATGTATAGCAGTTATTTACATATAACATCTTGCATTCACACATTGAATAAAAGTTACAAACAAGTGACTATCCATTCTAGTACTCAAATGATTGGATATTTGGCAAATCGGCATGTTTTATTTAGACTATAAATTTATGCTCTGTGTCTAATTTGATTATATCGACTATTGTAATGCTTTGTTTTATGGGCTTCCTTCCAAATCTCTTCATAAATTACAGTTAGTACAGAATGCTGCAGCTCGAGTCATTACCAAAACTTCCACTTTTGAACACATTTCTCCTGTTTTACAGAAGCTGCATTGGCTCCCGGTTAAATTCCGTGTGAATTTTAAAATTTTACTTTTAACTTACAAAGCACTTAACAATTTGGCTCCTTCATATCTCCATGATCTTCTTCATATACACACTCCCTTCCCGCACTCTAAGATCTGCTTCTGCACTTACACTTGTTCAGCCACGCACTCGGACAACTTCTCTGGGGTCACGAGCTTTTGGCTTTGCTGCTCCCCATTTATGGAACTCTCTTCCTGTAGAAGTTCGCAACAGTTCTAGTCTCTCAGTTTTTAAATCTCGTCTTAAAACATATCTGTTTAGGCAGGCTTTTATGTGATTTAATGTTTGTTGTTGTACTGGTTTGATTGAGTAATGTCTTTTTTTTTAATGAATTGTGTAAGGTGTCCTTGAGTGCCATGAAAGGCGCCTTTAAATAAAATGTATTATTATTATTATATCTCAAAAAGAAAGCATCATACTAAAAAATTAATTGGAAGCGAAACTACAAACTTTACATTTAGTTCTTCTTAGTCTCAGTTCCTCCCTGTTTTCGAATATGGGTTTCTAGATTCTTTTAGATGCCCCTTTGATTTCCTTTACTGACAAAAACTCTGAGTTGAACTTTGAAGGCCATCTGCATGTTCACACATCTGCTCAGATCAGCTCAGAAGCGTTCCTGTTCCATCTCTGACTGCAAAAGATAAATACACGGAAAGACTCAGTATGAAATGACACAGTTTGTTCACACTACATTAAATATGGTTCTTCTTCTGTGTGCTCAATCCAGTTCTCTTCACACAGAGGGAAGTGGAAAGAATAACGGTTTTGTTTATGAAGAAAAAGAAAAATAATTTTTCATCCATTATCCAGTGCTCTAATTGCAGGAACAGCCCTCTCAAAGCAGCACTGGATAAAGTGGCTTGCTCAGTACGACTATGATGATAGAGCAGTAAAACTTCCCATTGATAATATGTCTACAAAAACCTTGTATTAGCAGCAGAGACTTTTAACAAGTACCAACAATTATGACATTCCAGACTAACTCTTGAGGCAGCCATAGGGTTGTTTTGAAATTTCAAATCTGTACAGAAGTTTTAGAGGAACTGGGCTCTAAGGTTTTTTTCATCTGACATAATAGGACAAGAGGGTGTTACTGATGTCGACTGAGTGCAGATGGCATTTATTACCTGTAGACTGTTATAGCAGATGACACCACCCACTGTGAGAAAGGGTATGTGCCCTGGCCAAGCCCCGCCTACTTCTTGATGGGAGAACACAAAGATGTGCACACTGCAGCCTTGAGTGACAAACTTTTTAGCCAATGAGATCGAGGAATCTGGTCCTTGGAAGATGGACTAATATGAAACCAAGAGGAAGCAGATAAATAAAAAACTTTTCTATAAACCTCAAAACTAACTTTATGGCTAATATTGTGGGAAAAAATGCATGCTCTTTAGAGCTGAAGAAACCAGAGGAGATTTTCTGATTTGTGCCTTCAGAAACAGGTGAGGAATGGAAGATCAATAATTTGCCTGGAGACGCTGCAGCCTATTGAGATGAGACGTAAGAGATTTACAGTATAAATCAACATTTGCAGCACAAACATTGAATTTTTCAGCAAGGGTACATGCATGTTTAAGTCTCATATTAAGGCTCCTTCCTGAAGAATCTTCAGTCCTGCAGAAACAGGAAGTTCTTGTGAGCTGGATCTATCTTCCGATTCAGGGTTGAAAAGTGAAATTTCCTGTAGAACTCTGCCCAAGAAGAAAGGACTATTGTTAACCTTTTGCCTCTTGCTTTAACGATAATTATATTAGTAGAACAAATGCCGTGTCAAAACCTTTCAAGTATGTGTCTGCAGTCTTTCCAGTGGCACCAGAAGGCCCTCCACCACAGGAAGTTCCAAGCTCTGATCGGACAGTTTCTTCGGGCCTAAAACAATGACACAACATTCACAAGCTATTTAACTTCCAGGATTTATTTTAAACATCAAAACAAAAACTCTAAATGTTAACATCCCTTACCCATTTAAAGCTTGCAACTGAGAACAAATCTGCTTACAAATGTGGTCTGATTGCCCCATTCTCATCGCACTGGCAGAAACATCTATTGCCAGCAGCAACACAGCAGCTTTCTCTTTCTTAACTGCTTTCTCTTTTAATATATTTTAAAATGAAATTATTCCTGTGATGGCAAAGCTGAATTTTCAGCAGCCATTACTCCAGGCTTCAGTGTCACATGACCTTTCAGAAAATGCTGACCTCATATGTCTTCCTCCTGGATCAGTTTCCATGTATAACAGTGAGTGAAAGCTAGATTAAATTGATTATTACATTTTAAATATGGTTATTTTTCTTAAAAAAAACCCCCGCATCGATTCACTACAGGAGGCCTTTGTTCACCATCTGGAACCGTGTGAGGCACTTTTTATTATGGATGGATGCGCTTTATTTCACTTCTTTTGGACTGATGAACTGCGAAACCTGCTGACTGCCATTAAACAGCTTGGAAGATCAAAGACCATATTTTATATAACTCCGACTGGATTCGTCTGAAAGAAGAAAGTCATATACACCTAGGATGCCTTGAGGTTGAGTAATTCATGGGCTAATTTTCATTTTTGGGTGAACTAACCCTTTAAAAAAACACATATCTATCTATCTATCTATCTATCTATCTATCTATCTATCCGTTTTTGCAGGATCTCATATGAGCCAAGACTGAGCTCAGGTTTTTTTCCGCAGTCGACGCAGTGACCCTGATTAGTGGGCTGACAGGACTGCCATGACACTATGAGAAAAAGACATGTTTGAGCAAAGATGGGAGTATTTTAGCAGACACGCCAGGCTCCAACCCCATCCAATCACAGCGCACTCCCTCACCTGAGTACTGATCACACACACCTGCCCCTCGTCAGCACCATCATCCACCAACACTTAAAAGACACTCACACACACACAGTCACTGTCTGGTCTCGTTCGCAACTAGGAATACCTATCTGCCGACTTCAAGGACTTCCATTTCTATACCTACCTGTCTCCAGTGATTCCCAGTTACCTCCTGTGTCTTTCGTGAGTGTGTGTGTGTGTCTTCAGCCCTCAACGTCTCCACTCTTCTGCTACTTCCAGGACCTTCACCCTACATCTTATCAAGGACAGTATTCAGTTTACTCACTCTCTGCAATCACCGAATTACCACTGTTTATCATCCCCTCTCTGCTTATGTCAATAAATACCACCTTACCTGTGATCTTCTGTCTCCGACCCATCTGTACTGTAACAGAAGACCGGACCTTTTACTGACTGACACAAGCATGAGCCATCCAGACCCCTTCCAGGACCTCGTTGACGCCTTGCGGCGCACACTCAACGTCCCTCCAGCACCTTCACCACCAGCGAGCACTTCCGGGAATGACCCCAACACTTCTTCACCTTCCGTGCCTTCCAGTCCCATGGCCAAACCGGCGCCCTTCTCTGGTTCGGCGGAGGAATGCAGCGGATTTCTTCTGCAATGCTCGCTGGTCCTGGAGATGCAGCCGCACTTATATCCCACCGAGCTATCCAAAGTGGCATTTATCATATCTCAACTAAAAGGTAAAGCACTACAATGGGCTGATTCCATTTGGACCCAGAAAAATCCGGTCACCCAATCTTATACCAGCTTTGTTGACCACTTCTGGGAAGTTTTCGGTAAACCTACCTGGGATTCATCCATCGGTGAGAAATTATATAATTTAAAACAAGGCAAGATGTCTGTAAATGATTATGCCCTCCAGTTTAGGACTCTCGCGGCCACAAGTGGGTGGAATGAACAAGCTCTGCTGACCACATATCGGCAAGGATTGGATCCCCGAGTGTGGTTGCATCTCGCTGCATACGAGGATACCATTGGGCTTGAACGTTTCATCCAACTCTCCATACGCTTCGCCACTCGTATGCAGTCATGTCTCGAAGAGCACCAGGGCCAGCCTCAGCACACCATCTCCCTCTGCCGACCAGAACCCGTCAATCCTCCAGACCCAGCCCACGAACCCATGTTACTGGACTCTAACCACCTGACTAGGTCTGAACGGCAGAGACGGCTGACCCAGAATCTGTGCTTATACTGCGGATCTCCGGGGCATATCCTCTCCACATGTCCCATACACCCTCCTCGTTCTCTGGTGAGTGCCATCTTCCCTACCATTAAACAGATGAAACCACTCACCACTATTGTGACACTTACGGCTGCTGATATTTCTGTTTCAGTTAATGCACTCCTCGATTCTGGGTCAGCCGGCAACTTCATCTCCGGCTCCCTCTGCCGTCAACTCCACCTCCCGACCACGGCCACGCAATCCTCCTACCAGATTCACTCAATAACAGGAAGGCCGCTTAGCAGGAAACGGGTTCGCCGCAGTGTCGGACCACTTCAACTGCAAATAGGCATTCTGCACAAGGAAAGGATCCATCTGCTGGTTCTGGAGGAATCCACCGCTGACGTGGTCCTAGGGCGCCCGTGGTTGGAGCAGCATAACCCCGTCATATCTTGGAAGACTAGCGAAATCCTGAAGTGGGGCGAGACCTGTTTCCTGGACTGTTTTCCCGAGGTTCCTGTGCCATCCTCTCAGCTCCCTAAACCACTTTCTGTCTGTGCGACCTCCATCGAGAGTCCGATGGAAAGACGATCCGTGGACATACCGTCGTGTTACGCCCCCTTCAGTGATGTTTTCTGCCCAAAAAGAGCCTCCAAGCTGCCTCCACACCGGCCATGGGACTGTGCCATTGATCTGCTTCCGGGTGAGTCAGTGCCTCGGGGAAGGATCTACCCCCTTTCCATCCCGGAGGAGAAGGCCATGGAGGAGTACATCAAAGAGGCTCTGGCTCAAGGTTACATCCGTCCATCCACTTCCCCTGCTGCTTCGAGCTTCTTCTTTGTGGAGAAAAAGGACGGAGGCTTGCGTCCCTGTATTGACTACCGAGCCCTCAACCAACTCACCGTCAAATTCAGATATCCCCTTCCTCTCGTCCCAGCAGCCCTGGAACACCTCCGTGGTGCCACTGTCTTCACCAAGTTGGACCTCCGCAGCGCGTATAACCTCATCCGGATACGTGAGGGGGACGAGTGGAAGACAGCCTTCATCACGGCCACTGGACACTACGAGTATCTCGTGATGCCGTATGGCCTGGTCAACGCCCCCTCCGTATTCCAGGACTTCATCCACGAGGTGCTCCGGGAGTTTCTCCACAAATTCGTCCTGGTATAAATAGATGATATCCTGATTTACTCCCGGAGCTTGACCGAACATCGTCACCACGTTGCGGAGGTCCTGCAACGCCTGAGGGAGTACCAACTCTACCTGAAAGCGGAAAAGTGCTCCTTCCATCAGCCCTCAGTGCAGTTCCTTGGATACAACATCGACAGCAGTGGCATCTGGATGGACGAGGGGAAGGTGGATGCCATCAGGAACTGGCCAACCCCTACAACCATCAAAGAACTCCAAAGATTCCTCGGCTTCTCCAATTTCTACCGCCGCTTCATACAAAATTATAGCTGCATCACCAGTCCACTTACAAGCCTTCTCCGGAATAAGCCCAAGTCTCTGTCCTGGACCTCATCGGCCACGGAGGCCTTCGCCACCCTCAAAGAAGCCTTCACGACCGCTCCTCTCCTGGTTCACCCTGACCCGGATAAACCTTTCATCGTGGAAGTGGATGCCTCCACCACCGGAGTAGGAGCGGTACTCTCGCAGCAGCAGGGGAATCCCAGCAGACTCCATCCACTTGCCTTCTTCTCCCGCAAGCTCAACCCAGCGGAGGTGAATTATGACATCGGCAACCGCGAACTTCTGGCTATCAAGCTAGCGCTCGAGGAGTGGAGGCATTGGTTGGAGGGAGCAAGACATCCGTTCCAGGTACTTACCGACCATAAGAACCTGGAATATCTAAGGATGGCCAAGAGACTCAATCCCCGACAAGCCCGGTGGGCCTTATTCTTTACCCGTTTCGACTTCACCATTTCCTATCGACCCGGATCCAAGAACATCAAGGCAGACGCCCTCTCCCGTTGTCACACACCTGAAGAAAACTCAGAAGAACCTGAACCAATAATCCCCGAAAGACTGTTGGTCAGCCCGATTACCTGGTCCACGGAGACCATACCCTCCTCCAATGCCTCAGCCAATACTCCGCCGGGTTGCCCACCTGACAGGCAGTATATCAATAGGACACGGCGCACTCCACTCATCCACACTGCTCATACCTCACTAGGCACTGGCCACCCGGGGGTCAATGAAACCCTCTCGTTGCTAAAAGAACGCTTCTGGTGGCCCAACATGGCATCCGAGGTCAGAAGGTACGTGCAAGGATGTAAGGAATGCGCCATCTCGAAGAGCCCACGTCATCTACCATCTGGCAAGCTTCTACCTCTGCCCGTTCCCAACCGACCATGGTCACACCTAGGGGTGGATTTTGTAACCGACCTTCCCCTGTCAGGTAACTGCACTTGCATATGTGTGGTAGTGGATAGATTCTCTAAATCCTGCCGTTTAATTCCTCTCAAGGGTCTACCGACTGCCATGGAAAAAGGCTGAACTCATGTTTAATCATATCTTCCGGTACTTTGGCATCCCCGAAGATATCGTATCCGACAGAGGACCCCAATTCATCTCTCGGGTCTGGAAAGCCTTTCATTCGCTCCTAGGTGTGGCCGTCAGCCTATCATCAGGATACCATCCACAGACGAACGGGCAGACGGAAAGGAAGATCCAAGAGATCGGCCGCTTCCTCCGTACCTTCTGCCACGGCCACCAGGACTCTTGGAACCAGTTCCTAGGGTGGGCCGAGTATGCACAAAACTCTCTGCGCCAACCATCTACCGGACTCACCCCGTTCCAGTGCGTACTCGGCTACCAACCTCCACTATTCCCCTGGTCTGGAGAACCCTCGGACGTACCAGCTGTCGACTACTGGTTCCGAGAGAGCGAGAGGGTCTGGGACTCAGCCCACCACCAGTTACAACGGGCCCTACGGAGACGCAGAATGACAGCCGACCTTCGCCGCTCTGAAGCTCCGACATATCAAATAGGACAGAAGGTCTGGCTGTCAACCAGGGACATCCGCCTGCGTCTCCCATGCCGTAAGCTGAGTCCCAGGTTCATTGGCCCATTCACCATCATGGAGCAGATCAACCCGGTCACTTACAGGCTTCAACTCCCAACTGAATATCGCATTCATCCCACATTCCGTGTGTCACTCCTGAAGCCTCACCATCCTTCTGTTCCTCTCTCCACAGAGCCTGGCGTAGCCACAGCTGAAGCCCCCTTCCACTCATCCTGGACGACGGAGCAGCTTACGAGGTCCGAGAAATCCTGGATTCCCGGCGCCGTGGTGGCCAACTCGAGTACCTAGTGGACTGGGAAGGCTATGGTCCCGAGGAACGTTCCTGGGTTCCACGCAACGACATACTCGACCCGAATTTACTGGACACCTTCCATGCAACCCATCCTGACAGACCTGCCCCTCGAGGCAGAGGAAGACCACCACGACGCCGGGGTCCTCGGCCCTCAGGAGCAGTGCCGCCGGGGGGGGGGGGGGGGGGGGGGGGTACTGTCACAGACATGCCAGGCTCCAACCCCATCCAATCAAAGCGCACTCCCTCACCTGAGTACTGATCACACACACCTGCCCCTCGTCAGCACCATCATCCACCAACACTTAAAAGACACTCACACACACACAGTCACTGTCCGGTCTCGTTCGCAACTAGGAATACCTATCTGCCGACTTCAAGGACTTCCATTTCTATACCTACCTGTCTCCAGTGATTCCCAGTTACCTCCTGTGTCTTTCGTGAGTGTGTGTGTGTCTTCAGCCCTCAACGTCTCCACTCTTCTGCTACTTCCAGGACCTTCACCCTACATCATCTCAAGGACAGTATTCAGTTTACTCACTCTCTGCAATCACCGAATTACCACTGTTTCTCATCCCATCTCTGCTTATGTCAATAAATACCACCTTACCTGTGATCTTCTGTCTCCGACCCATCTGTACTGTAACAAGCACATGTGCGCACACCTTTAACCGACAATTGAAAAAAGACTGTAGGCCAAACGAGACTTACTTTCTGTGAGTTTGCTGCAGAAAGGTAAGTAGAATCTTTGCCCGCAGGCCTGCCAGCTCATAGCAGGGCTCATGAAGGCCCCGCAGTGTGCACAGGCCTTAACACAATCTCCCACCTCACAAACTGGCACATCACGCTGTGGAAAACATTCTCATAACATGTTTATAAGAGTATTTCATCTTTAAAATAATCAGGTCACAGTAAAACACTGAGGAGTGTATGTGAAGGTGATTAAGATTTCTCAAGATTTCTCAAAATGACTCACACCCACACAATTCGACATCCTGGCAAGTAAGACAAATATTCATTCTGAACACCCCTTTTCATTAATACTTTTCCTTTCTCGGGCCTGGCCAGCGTACACACGATTGCACCCAGCGGGAGATGACTTTTCTGAGCTGAGAGCGAGCCTCCACAGGGAAGCTGTAGGACGTGCAACAGATTAAAACGAGCTGTGGCACTACCTGTGAAGCACAGTGAACAAAAAAAGTCATACTATTGTGTTGTACAATATGATAATCTCATTTTAACTTATAAGAACTAGAGATGCACCGATACTGGTATTGGGACCAATGCTGCGCAACTGTACTCGTACTCAATAATAAAAATATTCCGATAAAAGATGATGATAAAACAGTGTGTGAACAGTGCTGTGTCCAGACAAAGAAACACAGACAACAGAACAGAGAGCAGAATGGAGTTATAAGAGATTAAGGATGTCTATGAAGTACATGTATGTAATTAATATAATGTTAAACATTCAATATTAAATTAACTGGAGAAAATATCCATTTGGTAAATTAATTAAGCCATAATTAATTAATTAACTAACATAATTCATTATTTTTTGGTTACTCAATATTTTTTTAAAATTGCAAAAGCTATGAAAAATACAGGTATAGGTATTGGCAAACAGTAAAAAAAAAAAAAAAAAATATATATATATATATATATATATATATATATATATAGATATAGAGAGAGAGAGAGAGAGAGAGAGAGAGAGAGAGAGAGAGAGAGAGAGAGAGAGAGAGAGAGAGAGAGAGAGAGAGACAGAGAGACAGAGAGAGAGAAATAAAGAAATAGTATTCGAAAAAATACATTTATAAGGGCCAAACTGCACTAAACGTTTTACATTTAAAAGGGTAATTTACTGCTGGCAAGGCTTTTAATAAAACTTAATAAAAGAAAACTTGGTTATGCAGTATGCAGTATAAAGGCATATTTCTTCTTTAAATTGCTACATGACTAGAGAAAACAGAGGAAAAAAGCTGTGATGATATCTTTTTTGCCAAAAAAGGAAGGGAAACTTCAACCACCCATAATGCACTGGGCTCAATCCGACTGTTCATGGGCAGGGACACAAAAATTCAAAAGTAAGATCTGTAGTTTTACATTTTATGTCATCCAGTGGATTTTGTTGACAAATAAAGAAAGATCTTTGTATACATTGTTCATTTACATATATTACTGACATTGTAACAGAACAAAGCTGATAAAAAATCAGTGTTTATTAATATTATTATAAGTTAAAATATTTTAAATAAAAAGCATTTAGTTCTGTTTGCCCCATACAAATTCAATTTTTCTAATACTACTTAATTTCTTTCTCAATAAATACATAAATGATTCATTTTTAATGTCCAATAATAATAATTATACTAAATATCTGATAAATAATATTTTTTTCCTAAAAAGGATTTAATAAGAAGAATTTATCCCATTATTACTTTAATAAAAGCCTGATTTAAAAAAAGATCAGTGAAGCTGTAGTGGAAATGCACTGCATACTGTATGTTTGTCCTAGTGTCAGCATGACTCCACCATTAATGTGCTGCTGAATTTATGAAACTGAAAAACAGCAGCTGTGTTTGAGATTATCATCATGATGTCTGATTATAAGAACAACAGCTGTCAATTTTTCATTACCTTTGTGTGTCTAGCTCCATTATTGTCTGAAAGTCAGTTATAAAAGTCCAAATAATTTCAACAAAAAGCTGTTGTGATACAAAAGCCAGGTGCATCACATTTATTTTTCATGTGAATCTATCAAGTCAAAAGATAATATGGCTAAACTGGGCAGCAGCTCTGTCCTCCAGGGTGCATTGTGTTGAGGAGAAAGGGGGAACTGAAGATTTGGATTCTGAAACAAACACTTTCTCCTCCAACTGGATCCTGTCCTCTTTAATCACATGGACCTGAACATTTTGGAGACAGAGGACACAGACACTGAGACAAAACAACACAGCCATACACAACAGTGCAACCAAACCTGAGCTGTCTTGAAGGAAACATTACAGAATAAGAGGGCAAGTTGATTTACCACACTGGGTAGAAGCTGAGGATCCAGGCCGTACCGAGACTCTGTCTTGGAATTTGACACTGGACTTGTCTGACAAAAGAGAGAAAAACAAAGTGATCCTTCAGTAAATTCAATACAGATCATGTTGGCCTTATATTTTTCATAATAGACGAGACTGAGACAGTTAAAACAGACTGCAAATATAACACTAAATTTCCATCACATCCAAGCTTTCCATCAATCACATACAAGCCGTAATGATGACACATATTCAGCGCTTACTCATTAAAGTTCTCGCTGTTGGGGAAAAAGAAGTGTGATTGTAACAACTTTTTAATTTAGGTATTTTTTTAATTTCCAGAACTTTTCCTATGCTATTTTATGTCGTGAATGATGCCTTGAATTGTTTTATTTCATTTCAATTTCTTATTTATTTAATCACTAAAATTAGTGATAAAAATTAACAGAATGACAGATGCTTACACTGGCACTGGTAGAAACAATACAGTATTTTAAATATTTTTTTCCCTTGTATTTTAAAATATATTTTATTGTATTTTACCAGAAAAAAGGATTTAATCCATTTTTACATTTTTTTTTATTTTAGATTACAATATAGAATTACAGTGAGATTTTTTTTTATTTTTAAATGCACATTAATCTGGGACAGCTAAATTCCATACCAAATACCAGATAAAGGTGAAAAACATTCAAGAATAATATAATGTATATCAAATTTAATGACATAAAGTAAAATATAAAGTATGAGTACAGGATTTTAATTAGACTGAAAAAAGGAAAACGTACCTTGAAATAAAACTAAAAAATAAATTATAAATAAATTAAATAAAAAAGCACAATATCCATTTCTCCCATGCACTGTCATGCTCTCACTGGTAATGAGTAGTTTCTCTGTGGCATTCCTTGAGTCCTCATATTTGTGATCTCAGGAACATCTGCGACAAGACAGGTTCAAAAAATGTTGACATTTTCTTCCATCAGACAGCAAATTTCTCCATAGATTGTGATGTCCTAAGATTTATTATGCTTACCCTGGAAGTTTTGCTGTGAGGGATCCCCAATACAGTGAATGGGGCCGATGACCTGTAGCCTTTCTGGCATGATGTAATTGCAATTTCTATAAAAAGCTTGTTTATACACATATAAAAAATCGGTATATTTACATATCAGCCTTACTGTCAAACAGTGATCAGCTGACCGTCCATCTCGTCACTCAGGTAAAAGCGCTCACCCGTCTGTCGCATTCAAGCACGACTATATATTTGATTGCATGGTACAGAGAAAATTATTTTTTAACATTCGATGCGTCATGTTAGAAGATATCAGCACGAGTCGTCCTGAAGTTGAGAGAGATAGCTCGTGTTCGTACGGGACATGTCGCCTGGGTTACCGTAAGCTCACATTATGTGTCTGTCTTCAGCTCCGTCACTGCTCAGATGGTAGAAATCTCATAAGGCATAGAAACGTAATAAACATGCAATTTCAATATTTTAAAAGGCCCTCTGTCTTCCATATTAAAAGCACCATTTTCAAAGTGTGTACTGTGCGCACAGTGAGCACGTCTCACCAAAATTGTAGTTGCAATGTCACTATTATGACCTCAGGTGGCAGAGCTGCGTCACCAAACACCAAAGTGGACTTCCTGCCTGGCCTACACTATGTGAAATGTATTGCATATGTTTCAGGATATTTACTAAAATTAATATGATCAACATTAATACAATTCATCACTTAATCTACAAATGTAAATATTATACAGGATTACGATTAAAGTTTTCTTGTTTATTTATAAAAGTTGCTCAGCTCAGTTACAAAAATACTATCTTATTTTTATTTATTTTTTTGGTTTTGGTTTTGTTTTACCTCATACATGGGTAAATACTCCCAGATTAACTTAAATCCTTTATATCCTGCACTACACAATCACTGTGTTTACATGATACCTCCTTTATTTTGGATAAATGCAGTTCTTAAAACATTTTTTTTTTTTGGCCTTACCACTTTAGCATTCCATAACTTTTCTGTGATGAATTGTCTAAGAAGAAAATCAAAATAAATTATAAATAACATTGATCATGTTCTATTCTACTATTAGCCTACTTATATGTTGTTAGTGTGCAATTAAACCAATGACTGGTGTTAAATAAGTGAACACTGTGTAGTTTCCTATGTACAGCATTCTTCTATGCATCCACCTCATATTTCCCATAAAAACGGTCATGACCATTTGTAAATTTAATGCGTCTGGCTTCTGCTGTCGCTTCCAGTTATTTTTAGCTGTACAAAACAGCTCATATGTTTATTTTTTTACCATATTATTTTAATGTACTGTCTTAATTATAAACACACTGGTTTGTATCACAAAAAACTGTTTACTGCACTTTGATATTCTTCTTGTTATTTCCCTATAGTAGCTACCGTAATGTAGTCTCGCACATTCACAAAACAGCTTGAAAACTAATGCGTAAAACACACATGCCTTTAAGGGTTAATATGCACATAAAGGCCAGTTATTTACACAGTAGTTTGTCATAGTTAGAACAAAACTTACCTAAAACAAGAATGGAGGTGGAGGTGGTACAGTAGTAAATATTTCATCTACTCTTCTGCATGCCCTCAGTCCACTGATGAAATATTCATGAGGTCAAGCGGGCTCAAGGCTACACTCTAAAATTCACCTGCTTAACACATTCAGATATGCACACACATACACAAAATCACACCATCAAGCATTAATGTATACCTTTCATAGTGGGGTGGACTTATACTTTAAACATTTGGCTAATAAGATTCTTGAGCTGTCTTCTGTGTAATTATGCGTCCAATACCAAACGCTCAAGCCTTGCAGCACACAACAAGAAAGGCCCCAAGAAGAGTGACTGCCATGGTCCTTGTAGTTTTATTACAGCACTTAACACTATAGCTATCTCAGAGTGAGGTTATTGACTCCACACGTCCTCTCCACACACACTCTTCAGAGAGAAGAGGAGGACTTCAGAATAAATGTTCATGATTTACTGCCATTATTAAAATAAATGGTGTACAGTCATACCTTGGCCATTACTCCTGAATCTTTCAACAACGGTAAATCTTTGTATACTAGGTCATTTCCTTAAAAGGAACAAGCAATTGACTTGCATACTCTTAACTCTCTTCCTCTCTTCATCATCTCATGATTTTTATATCAGCACTATAATCATTTTCATTGCTGCAACAAAAATGATAACAGAGGTGACATTGGTCAGTCTTATGTTCACCTCTACAAAATCCAGAGACTTTAGCTCTTTTAGGCTTCAATACCTTGTTTACTAGAGTACATATTCAGCTACCTTCTAAGTCAGCATCCTTATCGTGCATGGATTTCATCAGTTACTGATTTTAATACTCACCTACTACCTAAAAAAACATTACAATTAAAATGGAAACTGGAAATGTAAAAATACAAGTAGTCTGAAAACACTACTCATTTAGCCCAATGCAACTTTGATCTAAAACAAGGGATCTTAGGCAGCATTATTACAGTTGTTTATAAATCCTCCTTTGCCATATGGTCAATAAATACTGCAAATATGCAAAGCTATTCATACGATTCCAAGAAACAGGGAAAAAAAATGTATGGAGAGCAATGAAAAGCCACTTCACATCAGACCATATCAAATCTCTCAAATGTAACTGAATAATTGAGTAGTGTGCATTTAGGTACAAAGGGAGTTCTAAACAAAGGGCCACCACAAGTTTTCTGCAGTAACACCAGGCAATAATACAGACAGGCAGACAGTGTTCTCATAGCACTTTTGCAGCATTGACTGTGAATTAAAGTGATTAGGCTTGCAGCTTGTCATGAAATGTTGAACTACACTAATGTTCAAATGTTTGTGATCGGTAACATTTTTTATTTATTTATTTATTTATTTCAGACAAATTCTTCTTATATTCTCAAAAGACTCCATTTGGTCAAAATTGCAGTAAAACAGTATTGTGAAATATTTTTAAATTTTAAATAATTGTTTTCTATTGATGCTCTAGTCTGAGACTCAGAGACTCAGAAACATTATTATTGTCAATGTTGAAAACAGTTTCTGCTCAATATATTTGTGCAAAACATGAAAATTATTTCTTGTCATTATCAATGTTAAAAATGAATATTTGTGTAAACCGTATAATCTTTCGTAATATTGTCTCCACTGTCACTTTTGAGTAATTTATTGTGTCCTTGCAAAAAAAAAAAAAAAAGAAAGTATTTAAAAAAAACTTACTGACACCAAACTTTGAATTGATATTTGTTTGTAGTGTAGTGACGACTACAAGAATTAATAGATTATGCACAAATAAGTCAAAACTGAAATGTTAAACAATAATATATATATATATATATATATATATATATATATATATATATATATTATATATATATATATATATATATATATTAAGCAATGGGAACAAAATCGGCCATGGCAAAAAGTGAGGACCACATGACACTATGACGTCGGATATATAAAATAAAGGTCTTTGACCATATATAGGAGAGAGGTTGTCACTCTGAAGCTGCACTGTTTGTTTGAAGCAGAGGGTGAAGGTAACACGAGAGGTATCGTGTTGTGAGAGTTGTCTGGAGAGACATACAGAACGACAGATTGCACCAAGCAAAACAACAGCTTTTACCACGAGGGAACAGGCCACCATCCAGGACCTGAAAGTTTATGAACTCGAAAACAGACACAAAACACACACTAAATGCACAAAGACACACACACAATGACAATGCACTTTTCAGGGGTTAACTAGCATATAAATGCACAGAGAATACTTTAAGAAAGCATCAGCCAAGAAGACATATGCAAATGGAAAATGTCAAAAAAAACAGATGTGCACACAAGCAATAATCAAACACACATATGCAAACAACATTGTCAAAGGCTCATGCTCCTACATGCGATGACAGAGGCAGACTCACCTGCTGACTGGGGTGCCCTGACAACGCGGCTCCCAAGCTCAATCCCCAAAAGACTTCAGTCTGCATGTATAAAACTGGTATTCTCTGGAACTCACTCTTTACTCTACAGAGCAGGGGACCTCACGGTCTAATAGTTCAGCTGAGAGCTTTCTCCCTAAATAAGGCCCTAAAAAGAGCTTAAGGGAGAGTAAAACTGCCTTCTCATGCCCGTTTACTATATTCAACAAAACATTCCAGATGTGCTATGTATTGGCAGTTATTAGTAATGTGCTTGGTGCACTAGCTAAATACAAAGGGCAGATTCCAAATCATAGTGAAGTTATGATTTTAATTAATTTAATTAGCAAACATTCAACAAAATAAGACAAATAACAGCAGTTTCTTTCAGAGTGCCCCAAAAACAATGACTCACTGCAGGGTAATGGTTTAGGGGAAAAAGTGAGGTAAACACCTTTGTTTCATGACTAAAATATAAAGAAATGCCCACCATATAAGCTGCGTATGACTGAGAGATGGCACGTGAGAGAAAGTGTTTTTTATGCTTACAACATTTATATACATTTGTTGACACGCAAAAGCACAAAAATTCCAGGTCTAGAAAATAAATGCTGAATTTACAATAAACCTTTCAGTCATTTTGAATATTAAAATCTTTACTGGCTGGTACATGATAAATCCAAATAAATTTTATGCATAATAAACACATTGGAATAAGATGGAAACATTCTCTGGATGCCATTAGGTAAAAAAATTTAATTAACTGGTATTGCCTACTGTAATTATTATTTAATATGATCAAACACTTAAATTATATTAGGGTACAAACAAAGTCATTTTTGAGAGTCAGACTCAGAGCCCTTCCACAGTGTTGAAACCCACGCACAAAGATTATATGTATATACCTATAGATGTTTCAGTCATTTGACTATGAACTAGAGAAAAGCAATGCAAACTATAGTGGGAATAAGTCCCACTTTCCAAAAAAAAAAAAAAAAGTGTCACTTGCCAATTGGTAAAGTCGTCAGCTGGTGTTAGGCTCAGTCCCACAACAGAAACCGTGTTGTGAGATGTGCGCATGGTACTGGTACATGCACATTGGCTGATTCAGCCTGAAATATAAGCTTTTCTGATGCTTATTTTGAGCATAAGAAGAAGAAACAACATTTATGGGACCAGTTCATGGTGAACTTTTGTTGCTTTGTTACTGTAAACGGTGAGTTTTTGGCAAGCAAGTCTTTGAGATTTTGGTATTTCCTCATTCAGGTAGATACTGTATGTCTCAGTATTACATGCCTGTAATAGAGGCTTGGAGGTGTTGAAAATATGGCTACCAAGTGAACTAGCTTTTCCTTGAAAGGGGGACTTTGGTGACCAAAAAAACACTTTGACTTAGCCTTGAATGCCTCTAAATCACTAGGACGTGACATGTTGAGAGTTTTGCATTAAATGGATAGTCATGGTTTCACCTGTGGGGGAGATTTGAGTAATGGCAACATCTGGGCCCAAGGACAAAATATTGTTTCTAAAAGTGGGCACTTAAACAAGTACAGTACTGTACTGTTCTTCTCTCTTTCTCTCCTCCAGAGGGACATAGGCACCTGTATCACAGATTCTTGGTTAAATTCATGCAAGACCCACTCAAGGTCAAGAATGTTTAAATGCTCAATATTCGTGAGAAATCGTAAAGAATCTGCTATGTGTTTATTTTTGTTAGCGTTGTTCTTAGGATGATTGCTAGGGACCATGCTAATTGGTTGCTAGTGATTGTGTACAAGAGCCTACCCCAAAGTCTCTGTGATAATTAGGGATATGGAACAAGATTAACCCAGTGTATTTTAATTATATTAATAGTTATCCACATTTTTGTAACACAAGAATGGACACCTGTATTGCTGCTTGATATGGTATACTGTATATTCCTTACAATGGTATTTTCATTTCGTATTCATAATCATAAACAAATTGATTTGTACCACAAATAGTTTTACCATTTACTGCCTTTTATTATTTATTTATTTACCTAGAGCAGTCAATGAATCAGAAGTCGTGAATCTTCAAAAGGAAATAGTTACTTCTGCACTGCAAAATGAAAAATGAAAATTTAGATGTGGAAATGAATTTTAAATTTTATTTTTATGTTTTGAGTTAGTCATTTTCATTATTTTGCTAATATTTCTATTTAGCTTTATTTCATTTCTTATTAATTTTATTACATCAACTTAAACTTATTTTATTTCAGTTAGTCGCCAAGGCAACATTTCCTAATCTCTGTTGGTTTTTCTTCGTTTTACTAATTATTATTTTATTTTTATTTTCCAGTTATTTCAATCAGAAAAAGACTTCTATATGTTTCAGGTTGTAGTTAACAATAGCGTAAAACTTCAGGTACCCCCCAACCCCCCCCATTTTGTGGTTGGATTGAAATAAAAATCAGACAGGGGAAAACTGTAAGTGTGAATGCTTAGAAAATTTAGTGTTAGTAGTTAGCTCTTAAAAATGCTTAAAGATAATTGTCACGTGTTCCTCAAGCCATACATTTTGGAGTATTAATTAATGTCCACAGCACAAACAATGCAAATAGAAGTTATTATGCCAACGTTAGAACTTCTCTAGCAATCACTTAAATAGGTTATAACTTCTCATTCACCCTCAAAACATCCCGCTCTTGGTACGTTAAAGCTACAGCACATAATTAGGGAATGTTACTACGTAAGTGTTTGCATTAACTAAAGGGATCATTAGGATCAGTCAGCAATTTGTAGCTGTCTGCATTCTTAATCTGGGTCTCTACTTTCTCTCTCTTTTCCACCCTGTAAAAGTCTCATGTTGAAAAAATGAGTTGCGATGGCTTACACACCCAGCCCCCTCCCGAGCTAATCTTCATAGGGGAAGGGTGGCGTATGTGACAGTTTCTTATGTTCCTTTATTGGAAACCAGACTCTCTCTCTCGTCTCTCTCTCTCTTCTCTCCTCTCTCTCTCTCTCTCTCTCTCTTCATCGTCTGTTCTAACTGTCATTTATATTATACCACATGCACAACCACACACAGCCACACAAGCTGTGGGTTGTTTCATGTGGTTGCCGCGGGATATTTCTGGAAAACTTTGATGGTTGGAGAGAGAGAGAGAGAGTTTATGATTTGGTGACTTGGGGATTGCATTAGCATATTTTTTGCTACAAAACAGTTTTTAAACAGTTGGTGTAGCTTTTCTTCTCAGAAAAAAAGAGAAGAACACCTACACTTACCATTTCGTTTTAGAAATGGACATTCAGTTGTGCTAGTATGTATAATATTGAAATATCTCATAAGTACACATACACAAATAAAATGACACACACACACACACACACACACACACACACACACACAAACACACAGCACACAACACTGAAAAACCTGCAACCTTCTGAACCGGTATTGTAGTATGATGGTGATCGTAATCCCCGAACCTTTTCCATGTACACACACAGACATTCACACATTTCCCCAGTAGACCTGTTTCCAGTGTGGGGGCCGTTGTCCGTGTAGGGGATTCCAAAAATGGACGTCCATGAGAGGTCTAGGGGCTTCAGTGTGAAGCTCTAAAGAAAACCAGAGAAACAGAGGAGGACTGAGATGACTGAGATTTCAAAACACAAACACTCCTCAGTGCTCCTTTATCAAAATCTCCTACAATGAAACAAAAAAAAGGGAGATGATTGATGATAAACTCATAGATATCAGAGCGGTAAGGGAGAATGGTTCCCAATTCGGAAATTACACAGGCAATGCTCTTGGACAATTCTCTCTCTTTCATTATTCCTCTGCGCAAGCGTAGCAGGAAGCTTCTTTCCTAGGAGCAATGAACAGTAACTACTACGCACTTCAGATTCTTCTTTCTTCTTACAAAGTTTACTGTGACATTGCTTATAGTTTGTTGTCACCCGTGCTGTACTGTTAAACTAAAACGAAAACCCAAAAAAATAATTTTTCTTTAATTGAAATAAGTCTAAAATAAAAAATAAATATGAGATGAAAATGTAAACGTAAAACACTTAAACAGAATGTTGCCTTGGTGACTAACTGAAATAAAAAGTACTAAAAAAAGTTTCCTAAAACTCTAAAACCTAAACACAAAAATACAAAATAAAAAACAACAAACACAGCAGAAAGAAATATCAATATATAAAAAAATATAATAAAAATGGACAAAAGCAAAAAACATATAAAATAAAATATTAAAGGGGTCAATGATTTCAATTTTTCCTTCCTTTGGAGTGTTACAAGATGTTGGTGAATAGACATCCCTAAAGTTGCAAAGTGAAGTCCAAACCCAAAGAGTCTTATAAAAGTTAAGACTTGTCCACGCCCTCCTAAAATGCCTTGTTTAAACACGCCCCCACATGTCTACATCACTGTGTGGGAAGGATTGGCATAACACCACCCAAAGTTCATGCAAAGAAAGGAGTCACAAGGCGCAACTTTGATTCCTCGTGTGTAGTTTGTTGTTGCCGCGACTCGACATGTTGTGGAAAGACACTGGGTTTTCGCTGTGAAAGCAAAATACTTTGTGTTGGCCTTCCAAAAGAGGACACAAACTAGAAATCAGTGGTACAGGTGTAATTAAAACAATGTTCTGGAACAGTCAACCCAAATATTCCGCTTTTTGTAGCACATTTTATTTAGGACTGTTTCCTGATCTGGGAGCGTCCTGTTAGACTACAATGGCGGGCTGTTCTGACTCAAAGTCTGTAACTACATTTACAATATGTAAAGGATCTGCCATTGATGATTCAAACGCGAGTGTGTTTCACCAGTGTAGAGTAGCAGCTTGTTGTTTGTCGTTTCTCTGATCACAAATGCACTCCATGGTTTTTAGGTTACGTGGCGCGGCGCGATTGCAACATTCTCAACGTGTAAAAAGACAATATAAGTCATTATAATCTGTAATTATGTCCCCACTGGATACAACAAATGCTTTGTTTGTTTGGGCTTTATTGTTTTTTGACCGGGACATGGCATCACAGTATGGTGAGGGGCGTAACTTTTCCATCACACTCTTGAGGTATTCGGCCAATCACAATATACTGGATAGCTGGTTCACACTTTTAAAGTCGTGAAATGCATTAAACCATAGTATATAATATATTATATTACAAAATGGAAAACCATTGTTTTGGCAAACAGAAATCACAGACAATGAAGTGTAAAAAAAAAAATTACAATTATGGTACAAACTATTCACAGTTTACTCAGATATAATCCTGTGTAACACTTCCCTGTGTGACAACAAGCCCCAGTGTCTCCTATACCATGGTACTGAATGATTACTATACAAGTATACATTTATATGTAATTTAAAGAATACCATTGTACTACCATGATACACATCCATACAATTTTGGCATGACCACTGTACCATGTCCAAAAACATGGTATAACCATGGTACATTTTAGCACTTCTTTGTTAATGCTTTTACTTTTAGCACATGTCTATGCATCTGGCAGAAATGTCATTGATAGGACGTTGCGTTGTATCACCTTTTATTGC
Source organism: Cyprinus carpio (assembly GCF_018340385.1). Taxonomy (NCBI): domain Eukaryota; kingdom Metazoa; phylum Chordata; class Actinopteri; order Cypriniformes; family Cyprinidae; genus Cyprinus; species Cyprinus carpio. Next base: position 91,101 of record NC_056576.1, on the reverse strand, counting down.
ACCATCCCAGGAAATAGAGCCACAGGAAAGTGCGCTGCTCCAGGCCACTTCTGATTGAGGTGATGCCCTGTGACTTGTGGTAATTGTCCAGCGCCCCTGCAGTGCCCCTCCCACTGGCCCTAGTGACAGAGTAGCGGAACACGCACTCCTCTCCGTCCCAAATGACGCTTTTTTTCTCCTGAGAAAGAAACCACAGACTCTCACACAAACAAGGTAATTAGTCACATCTGCACACAGGTGTGTAAGTCTACCCCTTTCTCTCAGCACAACCTGTTCATTTATTTACTAGCATAAAGTTCTACTGCATGTGTCTAGTGTAGAGGAGAAAAACTACACTACAACAAAACTTATAACTAATGTAACTGTAAATGAAACCCTTGTTATCGAATGTCTTCTGGCAGAAACTATTAGCCTAGCACTATTAGCTTCCTATTATCTTATTGTCCATTGATTGCCCTGGGGCCTGTTCATCTGAGGACCAACCCTGGCATTTGCCTGCAACTTGATGCAATAACAAGCTCAGTGTGCCGTTCTCCAGAGAGGAGATTGTTTTAGGTTTATGATGAATTTTTATTTTTCGTTATATTGTTTATTGTTAATGACTCAACTGGCATGAAACAATTATACTTGGACGCTAAAACATGTAAACTAGAATGGAATAATAATTAAAATCTCACGGTAGCATCGGAGCTATAGACAGTTAGACCAGGGAGATTTAATTTAGCAATCCCTCAGGGGAAACTGCGCAAAAATACAGTACATGCAAGAAAGAACCTATTATATACATATAACACATATAACACTAAGAATTACATTGTACCAGTTCTAAAATCAGTGCTGAACACAATTTGTGGTCAGTTCCCAGTCTTGCAAATCATTTATAAGTGTTTTTTGTGGAAGATGCGGCAGACTATCCTGATCTGGAATAGTTTGCAGGGACTGTACAGCATCACTGCCCCTCTGCAGCCCAGACACCTGAATTAGCTCTTTGATGCTACAAATGTTCGCTTGTCTACACTGAGTGTCTGGAAGTGTGCCTGGTCATGAAACTCTGCTTGTTGTTGATGGAATTCCCGATGTGCTACGATCAATAGAAAACTACACAGACCTCGTTTAAATCTAATTGTGTTACTGCCTGCTTTCCATAGTCAGTATAGTGCATTGTTAATTGCATCAGGTAAACAGTGCAATGTTTAATACTTTTATGTAGAAAGAATATATTTACATTGGGTTTTTTTTTTCATCAGGTAAACAGTGCAATGTTTAATACTTTTATGTAGAAAGAGTGTATCCTGTGTAATTTATTAGTATATATAAATACCACACACATCATGTATATATTTAAGAAGAATTGTTATGTTTATATATTTAAAATATTTAGATATAATATAAAATATAAGAATATAAATATATAAATGTATCAGTACATGTAAATATTTTCTAAATAGATAATTTTGTGTGCATGTATTATTGCATCAACATATTTAATCTATCCGTACACATACAGATATATGTAACAAAACTTATTTTGGATGTGATTAATCGTGATTAATCATTTGACAGCCCTAATTTACATATATTCACATATATTTAAAATCGAAGATTATTAACAAACACACAGCTTTTTGCTTCATAAGGTATTAATTGATGGACTGGAGTCATGTGGATTATTATGGATTTGTGGATTATTGTGATGCTTTTATCATCTGTTTTGACTCTCATTCTGCTGGCACCCATTCACTGCAAGGATCCATTGGTGAACAAATAATATAATGCTAAATTTCTCAGAATCTGTTCTGATAAAGAAATAAACTCATCTGACCTGAGGGTGAGTAAATTCTTAAATTTTCAATGTGGGGCTAACTATCCCTTTAATGGAACCTAATTAAACTAAATGTTTAATTAAAGTGTTGATTTTAGCTCACAAGAACAATATTTTAGTTGGTGTTTTTACATTTAAGAACATTTTTGGCAAATCCTTTTAGAATGTCTTATAATACCACATTTTTGTATGTGCCTATATTATGCTAATATAACATTACTGACATCCATTGGTCCCATTGGAACAATCAGTGTACTAGTGTGAGCAGAAATGATACTTACTGAGTCAGCGATCCAGACATTATTGTCCCATTTCTGATACTTCCTTTGAAAAAGAAACTGAAGCACATTTGCAAGTTTGTTCAGTCATATTATTTATGAGGCCCACTATCTCGGAGGAAAGTAAACCGTACCGCATTGAGTATTTTCTTATTGTTGCCCTGCACATTTGGTCAGCAGTGCAATGTAAGCATAGATTTTACGACTGTCCTGCTAATGCACATACAGCAGGCTGTAAAAGAGCAGCACATCCTTTTTAAATCAAGCAGATACTAGAAATCGCAAAGTGATTTGCTATGTATAATGTATGTATGGTAATCATTACAATGCCAGAACAGAGAGATACATTTATACTGTTCCCTTTTGCAGTTCTTCTGCTTTTATTATCATATGCCATAAATTAATGTTGACACTGAAAGGAAGCATACATTTCAAAGTGCTGCTACAGCACTAAAACGCTCAACAACACATTACCCATTAATCATACAATCACAATGACACTGAGAATTTCAAAACACAGTCGATATTTATTTATACAAAAGATGCTTAATGTGTAAAAATGTGATTTCTCTTTCTTACATTTTGTTTTACTTGCATGCCACCTTAATATCTAGATAATTTATTTATACCATAAACACCTCTGATGCCTTTAAGAAAAACAAACAGCATCTATATAACTCCATCATGAATATGTCCTTATGTATCTGTTCTTAAAAGCTTCAAAGCTACAAGCTGGATGCAAACACATTTCCATTTCATTTCTATTATGTATATAAAGAATGGTCGTTATGGTGTGTTCTTATGCACATGGATTTAAGAGGATTGGTCTTTGTCTGAATGGTGAACTTGTAGTACCTTTCTTGGTTATGTGGGCGTTAAAAAAGACATGTTGTCTGAAGGTTGTATCCTGACTTGCATTATTAATTCCTTATTTTCACAGTCAACCTGATGTTGACACTCCTACACTGTCTGGGACCCTGAAATTACATTCACGCATATTTAAATATGAAACGACAAGATGTATCATACCAGGTTTGCATCAGTTTTCTACAAAAAGTGAAGCTCATGTTCTCATGTTGTGCTCATGAACACTCCAAATTCAAATATATATTCAAAATGCAAAAATTAAGACTTTCAAAAATTAAGACTTGCTCTCTGCTATCATCATTGTACTGGCCAAATAAAAGACATTCTGACTATAAAAACGATGACGATCAGGAGAACTGAATGAAAAGAATAAAACTGAAGAAAATTGAGCTGACAGCCATGTAATGCTATTTTCAGGACTCACTGAAATCTTCAGACAGCCAGGCCAAGATGGACGTGCAAAAGATTCATAAGAGGAGCACTGTGGAACTCCACAAACAATCACTCTGTTTGAAGGCTGAACCCGAAGAACACCCACCATCTACTAGTCTGTGGTCTGAACCCCCTCCGATTCCTCCAAAACCAGCCTATACAGAGGAGAAACATACAGAAACTTTAATGAAGGAAGAGGAAAGAAACTCAGAATCCATGGGAGATAAGCATCTCTCTAAAAGGGAGAAATGGCAAGGATGAAGATCATGATGCCAGAGAGGGAGAAAGAAATCAACAGTGTGCTCTCTGTTTAGAGAGAAAGACAGATAAAAAGGTTGTAGGAATTGTGAAAAAAATATGAAAGACGACTGTGATCACAGCTGACGGTAGGTTCTATAGAGCGACACTGGAAGTGCAAAAAAAAAGTGTGAGACACACAGTGAAAGGGCCAAATCAGACATGCTCACTAACAAGGCTGGGGGTCTGAGGAGCTCCTGGATGTCTCAAAGGAGGAAGAGGAGAACGGGAGGCAAACTCGCCCCGCTCATGGTGCGACATCACAAGGCACCGTTTTTTTTCTCCCCTAACTACCCCCCACCCCTCCAGGTCTGGAAGCAGGAAGCAGAGATGCAAGAACCCAAATGTGGTGAGTGAGGGAGGAGGGGGTGTGTGTTCTGAGATCTTAACCAGCAGGAGGTCTTCATTTAAACTCTCAACCCCTTCCCTTCACACTACATTACTGCTCATATGGGTGAGAGAGATAATAAGACTCCGCAGTAATCCATAATCCGACTGAGACCTCAGCGAAAGTGGAGGAAGGTGTAGTCAGACCCGGGCATGGAGGTACTGCAGTAATTTCAGAGAAAGAATTTTTATTTAGATTCACATTCATGTTCTTTCTAAACTCTAAGCATCACACAGAATGTCAATTAACCCTTTAATGTTACTTATTAAGTAGGATATTCCTAAAGGGAACTTTGATTTACTAGTCAGCCGAAAAAATGATTAAAAAAACTGTAACCAAAAAACAATTACAAGACATGATGACCAGTAAAAAAAAACTAATATGAATAGTTTATACATTCATATAACTTACATTCATATAATTTTAATACATTCATAAAACATTCATATAACTTTAAACCTAAAATCTTTATATCAATAAACATTTACCTTCGTCACGTCAATGGGAAAACTTTTTTAGAGTTTTTTTGTTTGGTTATTTTTGGTTCATATGTTAAGTAATTAAATTGACGGATGCACCAAAAAACTAAAATGCAAGAGTGCATTGTAAACGGCTGTGTGGAAATAAAAAGCTCACAGACATGAGGAAAGTATCCATGTACTACCAAAATATTTCTGCTGCACTAGCTCATACAAGAACAGTCAAAAATCCTTTCATGTTTTATTCACAGCACATGAAGTACAGAGAAAAAGCCCCCCCAAAAAATCCAAACGTACTTTCTGCATTACACACAATTATTATTCCAGCGAGGGTAATGTACCGTCAAACAGTGAATGTGTGTTGCGCATTTGGAGATTAACAGAAACTAGAGCTATACGTGCTGCCCATCTATTTGTGCCCTGTGTGTTTGTGAGCCAGCACCCTGTAAGTTATTCATGATTTTGGGGATTTTCTGGGGCAAATACATTCCAAAGCCCTTGAACAGAAAAACAGAGAGCTGGAAAAGAAACAGGCTGCTCTGAATGTGGGATATGAGGAGGAAAAAAAAAAACATTTGGAGACAAAGTGAATAATAAGTTCATGTATTTGGATAAGAGAAGGCAATGAAACGCAAATCAAACATTATGGAAAAAAGAAATAGAGAGACAGGCTGAGGGAAGAGGCAGAGTGATAGTACAGATGATAGGAGGGGGGTTAGAAACAGAGAAAAAGACAGAGAGAGAGAGAGAGAGAGAGAGAGAGAGAGAGAGAGAGAGAGAGAGAGAGAGAACGAGGGAGGGAGGAATTTCCCTTAGGGGCGACGTGTTTGTGCTCTCTCTCTCTGTTGCTCATTCACTCATACACACGCTCCATCCATACATATCTGACAGACACACACAGCATGTAGACACTTTCTAATTCATTCACTTCCCTCTCTCACACACTCACAGTTTCTTTTTACAACCTTGAGTCTCATTTTCACTTTTTTCCTGCCTAGAGAGTCTAGAGAAGAAGCTACGCCACCTCAACTTTAAAACTGCTGTTACAGAGAACAGGAGGCAGAGAGAAAAGACAGCAAGAATAGAATAAGAGAAACAGAAAAAAAGAGGCTGGAAATTCACTGAAGTGCTCTGAAGGATGGAATAGAGAAGAATGAAAGTCCCGAAAACATCAGGACGTAACATTCAGACACACATTATGAGAGAAACTGACTGAAGGAGACAAAGCTGAGGTAAGCTCTTGTCTTGTTCTATCACTGTTTCACTTCTCGGTTTCATTGCCCCCGGTTGACCGGAGTGTTTGCTCAGAGAAACTCAAAATGTCAAAATGTCTCATGTGTATGGTTGCCTACAGCATTTCAGATTTTAAACGTGCTTTAAAAAGTGAATCCACTTCTTTGATCAATCGTAGGACTGTGCACTCTTAAAATAAAGGTTCCAAAGGAAGCTTTTGTAGCAATGCCATAAAAGAACCGTTATGGTTTTCCAAGGAGCCTTTCAATGAACAGTTCTTAAAATAATCATTGTTTTTCTTAGTAAGAGGAACATTAAAAAAAAAAATCTACATAACCATTTTTGACTACAAAAATCCTTTTGTGGAATAGAAAGGTTCTTCATGGAACCATAGATGCCAATAAAGAACCTTTACAGAGACAGAAACTGTTTTCCTATACAGACCATGATAAAGAGCTGGTAATTTCTCAAATTTTTCATGATTGTATTCACTTTCAAGATGACTGATGCAGGTCTTTATTGTTATATACCGTATATACACAGGTGTTTATTTTCTCTCTCTTCAAAGTATCAAGTAAATGCTTGTGAAACTACTTTAACAAATGTCTATAGCTTCAAATTCCTAGGTAAATTGAAAACAACATTTTGGTTGAAAAAGTGAAAAATTATTAAAAAGGATAATTTTTCTTCTAGTGTGAAGAATTTTAATAATCTAAAGAAACTTTTTCCACCATAAAGAACCTTTTGTGCAATGGAAAGTTTTCATTGATGTTAAAGATTCTTCAGTAAACCATAGAGCTAGATTTAATAAAAAAGCTGTTTCTATACCCTTAAAAGGCAGAAGATTCATCAGTCCATTCAATGTAATGACACTGTTTAAGTAATAAACATTTGGATTATACTTGATAAGTTTTGTTTCATGAGAAAATAAACCCAGTTTCAGATTAGATATTTACCTTCTCTGTCATGTGTATGTTTGTGTACGTGAGTCGGTGGTTTCTGGATGGTTGTGGGGCCATGGGAGTCACAGAAGGGTGAATGGATGAGTGAGTAAATAGGGTTAATATGTTGTGTACTTCACACATGATGCAAAATGTAATGTATCAAATCATAAATGCAGCATGTGACTTGTTCTGTGACTTGTTGACAGTTCTGCCGTATAATGAAAGCTTTAAAAATTGAATGATAAAACTCTCCCTGTTCTTATAGTACATGTCAGTGTGATGATAATTACTTTAATAAATCCCATCCCTAAATCAGATGGATATATAAAGGTTGATATGGATGTTGTTCAAGCCTTGGGTCTACCCCAAACCCTCAAATCTGATTGGTTAAAAATAATGTTATGCCCAGACCAAAGATGTTGATTTAGAAACATGTCCTACTTGGTGAAATCACAGTAAGCTGCTTTCCTTTACATAAACATATTTTATTAAGACGTTCAGTGCAAGATGTTGACAAAGGAATGAGAAAAAACAGATGGATCTGGATTAGACGAATCTCTGTCACTTCTGAGCTAGCATGACTTCATGGGGCCATAAAATGTTGGAGCATTAGTAATAGAGGAAGATGTGAATAATAGATATCAGATTTTATGAGCGCAGAACTGCTCTACTAAGTGCAATGAACCATATATAAAGAAGGAAGGAGAGATAAGAGAAAAAGAGTTGCCTATGCTGTATGTGTATTTAGAAGTTTAGTTAAGAACAAGATCAAACAGGTTCACTCCAGAGCATTACATCAGTACGATTACCTAAAACACAAGACTCAGATGTGAGTGGTCTGCTTTTATCCTGACACGCATCCTAACATTCCAAGAATAAGGAATAGAAATTCACTATATTGCTAAAGACAATAATATATGTGACCCTGCCTGTGAAAACCCAGCTTAAGTCATTTTTTGTGATTTACTGTTTTCTACATAAAAACAATCTTCATAAAGATGTAGAACATTCTATAAAAATATAACCTTTATATCTTTAATATTGACTGAGTAAGGCCATGTCAAAGATTGAAATCATAGTGAAATTAATGGTTGAAATCAAACTTTGATGCTTGTTATCTCATAATTAGATTTTGAGACTTTAGCCTGGATTTCACATATTAAATGTGGCTGAATAAGATAATAACCATTGTTAATAACTAGTCAGTTTATAATCAAAATGCTTACAGCATTTCAAACTCAGATCCATTAATGCATTAAAAAATAGAGATTATTAAATTATGTGCACATTACATGGGCAATAGAGGACAACATAATCTGAAAATCTGTTAGAAGCACAAAAGAAATCAAAAGCAGAATAAGCCACAAAAGAAATCAATTACCAAATGGACCCAGATGACGCCATATTTAAGTCTGTGAGTCTTGTTTCTGTCATAAAAATGCAGGCCACCGAATAACTGTCTTAACATCCTGTGTTGTGTCTCATTTTAATTTACAGTACACAATTCAACAAGCACCTATTCTATTATTGCGACCTAAAGTTTTGCATTTTAAACTTCATTTAAAAGATCAAACATACTCTATACAGTAAGCTATAGCACTTATCTGGTTTAGTTCATGGATAACTAAATGACTGTGGTGGGTCATTTATCTGTCAGTGACTCACCTACACAGACATCAGGGTGTCTTAACTCACACAGAAACCACACCAAAATAAACACTCACCCACACACTAGGACTACAATAACTGAAAGGGCCAAGTCCGAAGTGGACAGCTTGGAAACCCCATTGACAGATGGTCAAATCTGCTGTGGGGTTCCCTTTTCAAACGGAAGGAAGGACACCATGTACAGTACATGTTTAGATTAGTCAACTTGTACTAAAAAGTATCTTTTTTTATCTGACTTCAAGCGCTTATTTTCAGTTGTTACCCCGATATGCATTTATTGCGCACTCATCTTACGGTAAAATTAGCGACCTCAGGCCATATGGATGAGAGTGAAGGTCATTATGTGCGTCACAGGGACTGTACGCCAGACAAAACCACTCTGTTCTCAGGGGGAAAAAATCCAGATAAAGTCATAAAGACAAAACAGTTGATCCTTTTAATATTAGATTGGCATATCCTTGGATAAGCAGACAGGGATTCGTGTGTGTGCATGTTTATATGCATGTGAGTGTATGTGTGTGTGTACTTGTGTATAGAGGAGTCTTTTTGGTTTGTTTCTTGGGTCATTATTGTTGACAGTTTTAGTCCATTAAGATAACAGGCTACTGCTCTTCTGCTGACCACCCTTCACGCAACGCTCTCCCCTGTAGCCTCACAGAGCCGAACCACAACACAAGAAAAAGTAAAATGAGGAAAAAATGAAACCACACAACAGTAAAACAAATAACTTCACAAAGGCACATTTGGGAGCATTACCACAGGCCCTAGAACATCCCTGAGAAATATGGCATTGCTCAGAAGTTGCTCTTTCATAGATAAGGAGACGTATAGTTATGCTTCATTTAGTAAAGAGCTCTCAGTTATGCTTCACTTTGAATTATGTTAAACTGTAATGCAAATAAATGAGACAATCATTAACTTATAGAGAACACAACCACAGCAGAAAATGATATTTCCCAGATGAGCAGTCAGTTATACAGTACAGCACTGCTGTGGACAACAGTCTTTATTAAGAAACGTTTTACCTCTGAATGCTTCGACTAATCAATCAAAAACAGCTGTTTCAGAGAGCTGTATAACTTTGGGTTTTTTAACCATTTTTATTATACCATCAAATTGTAGTTATTACATAAATTACAAAACATATTGTATTGTAAAATAACAACAGTAAAAAAAATATTGTTGTAATATTAAATCGGGAGGTCTAAGGGAATTCCCACCTCTAATTTACACTCCTGATACAGTTCCATGCAAAGCATGCTTGGAACTATAAATTCCCTGCCCATTTTTAAGTTAATACAACAAAAATGATTCAAGTAGTCCCTCCACAAACAGAATAATATGGTACAGCTCAAATAATACAGTCTTGGAAAACTTTGATGATGATACATACTGAAATCTCTTTCAGATTGAAACATCAATTGTTGAGATCTCTTTTTTAAAACTCACATGTGATGTTACTAGAGTCCTTTGTCTGGAGTAAAGTCTAAGCAGCAGACTTGAGCAGAAACCTTCATTTGCATTCCATTTATTCTCATCACTGTCTAGAAGAAATAATTGAGACATCAAATAGACTTATTTCTCTCCTACGGGACAAAAGCAGTGCAAAACTTATCTGGAAAAGCACAGCAAATTCGACTGCATCTTCAAGCACACCTTGGTGTACCCTGATACAGAATTATGCATTAGATCATCCCTGCACACCACAATATGGTGGAGGTCTCTACTCCCCTACATATGCATGAAAAACCAACACACTGCAAAACAAGAAAAATAACATCTTATTCTGCATCCCAAATGTCCCACAAAGTACAGAACTGCCTGGCATAACACAGCAGGGCCTGACAGGACATTTTCTTGTACACACACACACACACACACACACACAGACAGACAAACACACAAAACATACCACTGTTCCTTCACAATATAGAAGAACAAAAACACAGGCAGCGAGGCAGAAAAATCCCTCTGTGCACAACACACCCATTCACTGCATGCATATCCATAAGCGAAGGATATAGCTGTGAGCTCAAGGCCCTTCCAGTATGTGAGCATTTAAAGAATCACAAAGAAGATGTTTTTTCAATGGTCTTTGAATGTGAGGGGATTTAAGGATGAATCAAAAGCAACAACCTGGCGTGGAAACGCGAGCACAAGTAGAGACAAAAAGCAGAACCAAAGATGTTACTTCTGAGATTTTAGCGCAGCTGAAAGACGGCAAGCTCGCATGCAGACACACAACCACCTGCTCTGAGACTGACAGTTCCATTCATCTGGCCTCTAAACTACTTTTTCCTTTCCAGGGATTAATTGACAATTGCAAAGACAAATCTGGAAAAACGCTTTCTGGCGCAAGTTCATTCTCACCCTCTTGCTGTTTGTTTGTAGAAACACTCCCTATCTATCTCTCCATTTTGGGATTTGCCAGACAAGTAGATTAAAACTAACAAGAGTGTGAGAATCACCCCTAGTTGTGGACTGTAGATACACCTCAGAGCAAACATGATGTAGCCGGCTAATACATTTCATACCTACTGTAAAATGTTCTACTCCCTTAAAGAATTCACTGTAATTTCTGAAATGGCTAGTTCATCCAAACATTCTGTTAATTACTCACCCTCAAACATTTTTTTTCCCCACATGGAACTGAAAAGGAAAAGTTTAGCACAAAATCGCAGGTGATCTGGGTGACAAAAAAAAAAGAAAAGAAAAGAAACGCAATAAAAGTAGTCCTAAACAATCCTTACAACAGAAATTAATGGTTACCAAAATGGTATGGTTCCTAAAATTCTTTGAAATTTCTTCTTTTGTGTTCTGAAGAAGAAAGTCATGCAGGTTTGGAACAACATGAGGGTGAGTAAATGATCACAGAATTTTCATTTATGAAAATTGTTTCATGTATGGAACAGGTTGGGACTTTTTTGTGTTTCACAGAAGAAAGTAAGATTTCTATTTTAAATAAATGATTTAAAAAAGCTACAAAAACTGTCTCACAGTTTCCACTAAAATATTAAGCAGCAAAACTTTTTCAACATTGATAAGAAGAAATAGTTTGTGTAACATCATGTGACACTAAAGACTGTAGTAGTGAGAATAAGAGACTTCTTTCACAAACTTAAAAAAAAAACACCTTTTGATCAGCATTAGTTTATAGCCTACAGCACAGAACATGTTGTTATGTTGCTGATTTCATCTCATTTCATCCATCCATTTTCTTTTATTGATTTTCTTTCACTATACAACATGAAATCATACTAAATGTGTCATTTCAGCCCTCATGCCTGCCGTGACCCTGCAGTAGCTGTCAGGTCCACATGCTCAATTGGTTAGTTGTATTAACCAGAACAGTCAAACCTCCATCTGTCCACCCACCCTTACAGAGAGACAGATTATAGATGTGACCACTGACTCTCAATGTTTACCCCTTCCCTCCAAATCTGTAATATTGATATTGCCCACACACACAGAGATAGGAAATAGATAGATTCTTTCCCTTGTAGTGAAAGGCACACAAGTCAACTGACATGAACTACTAACCCAATCTCTTGCCCCCTGTGGCACAGTCCAGATTGCTAATCACTGAATGATTTGCTTGTCATACCGAATTGGAAAATTACAGTTTGATAAATGAAAGGCTGTTGGCTCACAGCAACGATTTTAGTTAATATATTTTTAAATGCATAATGATAATACATAATTCAGTCAACAGTTGTTGAAATATCAAAATCACACTGCAGAGAGAGTAAAGGAGAGAGAAATAGCAAAACATTAACTGGCTGCATGATTTCTTATAATAATATGTGATAGTATTGCTAACCCAAAAAGCTTATTTGCCTCTGGAATAGCATTTTTTGTGAGTGTGCTTTTGGAATGAAAGTTGCTAACAAGTTCCTGCATAAGCTAAGATCCATCAAACTAATAAACTCACATGTGTGTAGTACTTATGTAGCAATTATTTTAGAAAGTTTTAAAAACACAAACAGTTTCAAAATGTATATTTCTGGTAACTCAGGCAATGTTGTCTCTTCAATAATGTTAACCACAGAAATGATTTCACAAAGAACTGCTAACTCTCTTCAGGGCTTTTCATGTGATAATATTGTTAACCTAGAAATTATTCCACAGATAATTTCCACTGGATATTAAGAATGGCATTTTTGTGTGGATTTAATATGCTTAGGCCTACAACAATTTTGTGAAAATTTGGAGTTGGCCAGATTTTTTTATGTTTATGCAAGTGTCTCATGCTCACCAAGGCTGCATTTATTTGATCAAAACTAGTTAAAAACAGTAATATTGTGAATAACTGTTTTCCATTTTCATGTATTTTAAAATGCAATTTATCATGTGATTGCAAAGTTAAATTTTCAGCAGCCAATAGACTTCCGTGTCACACGATCCATCAGAAATCATTCTAATATGCTGACCTTTCTTATGCATTTATCAATGTTGAAACAGTTGTTCTGCTTTATAATTTGTGGTACATTGCTTAATAATTTGTGGAAACTGTGGTACATTTGTCATACAATAGAACAGGTGTGGCCAACGTCGGTCCTGGAGAGCCACAGTCTTAAAGAGTTTTGCTCCAACCTTGATAAAAACTCACCTGCCTGTTGCTTTCTAGTATCTCTTAGACTTTGATTAGCTTGTGTGTTTGATTAGGGTTGGAACAAAATGCAGGTATAATGTTGGTTTTGGGTTTGTTTCTAGATCCACGTTCCTGTGAGTCATTGTATTGCTGCTTTCATTCCTGGTTCCTGTCTGGATTTTCTTCCCTGTTACTGGCTGGATTATCTTTGTCTATGTTTTTTGTTAATAAAATTTTGCTGCATTTAGATCCTCGCCTGACCTAGCCCTTACCACCACCGTTACAGAACTAGAAACCACATGACTAGACTAAACCAATGAAAACATGACACATAAACAGGCAGCAAAAGAGGATACAGGGAAGCACATGAAAATTTCAAACATAAGAGACATAAAAACAATGAACAAAAAAATCAAAACACAAAACCTGCATTACATCAGGACTATGGCTCTCGGGAACCAACGCTGGCCACCCCTGGAATAGAAAGTTTAAAGCAACAGCATTTATTCGAAATTAAAAATTGTAACAATGTTATTGCCTTAGCTGCAAATTTAATGCATAATTTTTCTTTAAAAAAATCTTTTGAATGGTAGTGTAAATTCACATCCTAGTGTTAGTAGTAAACCTTATATACTGTAGCGTTCTCTATCAACTTGCATTTTTAAAGCACATAACTACTTCAAAACTCAGACTGTAAAAAAAATCACGTAATTTTAACTGTAGAATATATATATATATTTATATTTATAACAATTTTTTTCTGTAGCAATATATATATATATATATATATATATATATATTGCTACAGAAAAAAATTGTTAATAGGTTAACAAGTTCCTATACTTTATATAAGGGAAAAATGTAAAAGATCTAAGCAGAAATTTAATGTAATTTTACAGTAAAATGCTTTTAATTGTAAAGTTTTTAGAACTAAAAATTAACGAATAAACATACAATTTAGTCAAAAACTCTAAACTGATATTCCCAGAATTCCTTGCATGACATTTGAAAGTATTTTGTTTAAATAATCATGTTATTTAATATTTTTTGTTATCAGTTATGTAAATTATGCTAAATTTTTCTATTGTTTAATGAATGTTTATTGCATTATTTAAGTGTTGTGTGTTACCATGATGGTGTTTTGTGTTTGCGTGAATGGCCTTTTTTATATTAATATATACTTCAGCCTGTGAAAAAGCTACTTGTGATGCACTTTAATTCTTCATATGGCATTCTCTTTTACCACCTGCTTTATGGTAGTTGTCAGTATATGTTAAAGGTATAAAACGGATTTAAGTAGCAGTAGGCGTTGTTGAATGTTGAAATGGTTTACATTTACTTGTTTGTAAATTACAGTTCTATACTGTAAAATGTACCGTTTGTTCTGTAAATGTGTTTTATTCTGCAACCACAGCTGTCAAAATTATTTTGAAGAAACTACAGTGCACATGTAGTACATGTATTTTACATTGTCTCTTCGAGTAATGTAAACTACAGAAATTACTGTACTCAATCGAAAACCGTTATTCTTAAATTATTAGAAACATTTTTCCTGAAAAAACCCATAGTAAAAATGGCAATTCACAGGACTTTAGGACTGTAAAAACTGAAGATCTACATGCTAAATTTCCATATCACATACTGTACAAGAAGAGTGCTAGTCACAAAGTAGCTGCTAAACCTGAGCAGACACATTTTCATGCCAATTATGTTGCCGTGTTCTCCATGCCAACAACCTCTTTAATTAGAGTGAAGCCCCCCTCGTACTTCCCCCCCTCCTCTCTGCTGGTACCGACACCCCCCCACCACCACACACCCTCCTCATTATCAATGCGAGGAACATGCAGACCAGAGGGGGCTGTAGAGTATGGTGATTCGATTGACCCAGATCTTCAAGTGCAAATGAGAGCGAGAACGAGGGAGAAGAGGGAGGGATGGAGGGAGATGGAAGTGAGGAAGAGTGAGAGACTGGTGGGGTGCAGGGAGGTTCATGAAGAGACTAATTTGAGGCTTAGCGGGGCGTCCGTGTGCTAAAAACTGAGCAGATTTACTGAAGGTCAGTGTCTATTGGACAGATTGAATGCGATCTTTCAGAAGCATCCAAAGGGACACTTTCTGCACATTTTTCTCTGTTTCTTTCAGTCGAGCGACAGAGACAATTACATCCTCTCAGACACTGTTTAATCCTCTCATTCATTCTCCATTTGCATTCGCTTAAGAGGAAGAGGAGGAAATCTTGAAAGTAGTTTGGCTTTTCCCTGTAGTAAGTCTGGTGAATCTTTGCATGGGTATATGTGTGTGAGAGACAAATGAGCTGCAGAATCACCTCAAACACACAAATATTTTCATTTTTACAATACACAGCCACATGTTTCACTCACATGTTTTGAAATGTTTGTGTTTTTACCAAATGAGTAACAAAAAAAAAACAATACTGCTAAAAATGATACATCTGATTTTTTGTAAACTAATTAATTCCCAGGTTCAAAAGAAAAGAAATTCAAAAGTGCTTCTTTAAAGACAGCGGTACACAAAGAACGACATCTGCCAAACGTGACAAAAACATCAAACCATTTGCATCTGCAAACGTGCTGTTACCGTACCATATACAAAAACTGTGAAAAAATGTAAATGGTTTAACATTACACTATATTTAATTTTACTGTAAAATACTGTAAAGTTTTATGGTGAAAAATAGTAAAAGGACATTCCCATAAGCTCCTGCATTAGTAGTAATGTACATTTGGCGTTTCATGTCACATTTTCTATTATTTATGATTTTCTTTTGTTTATTTTTATTTTTTTTGCATTATTTTAGTGTCATGTGTGTTACCCTGATGGTGTTTTGTCTTTGTGTGTATGACTTTATATACTGTACAACTATTATCCTTTTATTGCACCACCTTTATTATCATTATGAGGTAAAATGCAGATTTCTGGTAGTTTAAGAAGATTGATATATTACTTAATGAAACAGCACTTAATGATATATTCCGTTCAAAGTTATTAGAACATTAATATGCCATCCTAAACACCTGAAACACTTTTTTTAACAAAATGGCAAATTTCTGTAAATTTCTGTAAATTTGACAGGATATTTTTTACAGTAAGGAGGCGTAAAAAGGAAAAAACAATTGAAGCGAAATATTATATTTAATAACTGAACATACACTCTACAGTTATTTAGAATCTCAAACTGGCAATCAGGTCTATTTCAGTTTTATTATTAACTAATATACAGTATACAGTAGAGCTACAGGAGTATGGTAAGACAACATTTAAAAAAAATTGGGGTCCGAGTTATTTTCATCCTCTACATGCTTCAATCATTCAAAGTGCTCACTGTAGAAAAAAACCTTTGATGGGCATAGATACTAAAAATCACTTCTGAAAACAATGCATGTTATTTTTTTATCTTTCTAAGATACACCAAAGAAAGTGACTAAATGCATTAGTTTTGCTAGGTGCCAGTGCCACTGAGCTCTGAACAATCCAGTCGGATCGGGAACTGAGATAAAATGCTAATATGTGACTGGAAGTCCTTTGATCTCATACACCGCAGGTCCTCTTTTTGTTTTTTGTTTTTTAAAAGAGGCCAAGACTCTTGTAGTGTATGCATGTATTTATACGTGTCTGCGTGTGTGTGTTTGTGTGTGTATGTGTGTGCGGTACTGCAGTTGTCTTGTGGTTGTGTTCACGAATGAGTCTGCTGGTCTTGTGCAGGATTACTGCGCGCTACACTAAGCTGAGGAGACTAAATGCAAAAATGTGTAAGAAAATCAGCAGAAGTTTGTGTCACTGTATGTGTGTCGCTGGGTTTTCTTTTGGTGTGCAATGGCATTCAGGAAAGAGGATTATACTGCACAGTGAGAGGTGACAGTGGATGCGTTTTTTGTTTCCAGCTACAGAATTTGTGTGTGTGTGAGAAAGGGAGAGACTAGCTTTGTTTGCTTGAGAATGAACAAACTGGAAGTCCTACTTAATCAGTAGGTCTGTGAATCCCTGATAAAGATGAAACACACACTATAGATCGTTATAAGATGATTCATGTGTCTATCAGGAGTGATTCGCCAACATAGTCTCACAACAATTTGCAAGTATTTTAAGATTTCATGAGCTGGTTGCAAATTCATATGAATTTGTATGATCTCATTTGTATAGTTTTGTACTGCTCAAGCCTTCCTGATGGTTAAGTTTAGGGATAGACCTTCACAATGAAGTTTAACATACAAATCATACATTTTCTTACAGACTCATTCAATGTATTCTCACGAGATGGAGATGATGATGTATTTATGTCTTTATTTAACAGGATTAACACTTGTAAATCTAGCTAATTTTTCTTTCAATGTAGTTTGTATATTTACATGACCATTCAAAAGTTTGGGGTCAAGCATTTTTTGGAGAAAAAAAATTAATCCCTTTATTCAGCAAAGGATGCATGAAATTTGTCAAAAGTGACAGTAAAGACATCTCAAATGTTACTAAAGATTTCTATTTTAAATACTGTAAATGCTGTTCTTTTGAACTTTTCATTCATCAGAAAATTCATTCATCTTGAAAAAATGTATCAAGGTTTCCACAACTGTTTTCAACATTGAGAATTATGAAAAATGTTCCTTAAGCATCAGATAAGCATATTAAACTGATTTCTTAAGGATCATGTGACACTGAAGACTGCAGTAACGGCCCTGAAAATTCAGCTTTCAATCACAGGATTAAATTTAATTTTTAAATAAATTCAAATAGAAAAAAGTTTAAATTGTAATAATATATACTATTCTTACTATACTGTTGATCAAATAAATGCAGCCTTGGTGAGCATAAGAGACTTCTTTAAAAACTGAGAAATCTTTTATTTGAAAAAAAGGTCAACCAAGAACAAAAACTAATATCACATATCACACAGACTCAAAACAGACAAACACACACACACAGCTTTCTGTTCTGTTTTTCATAATCACAATATCCTACGGCTCACTGTTCAAGCATACAGCGCAATCCAGAAAACAGCACTATAAAGACAGAAAGACTGAAAATCTCCTGGTAAATGTATTCTTTTCTTATGTTATTTGATTAAATGTCACCACTAACAGACAACATAACCCGAGGAACAGGAGCAGCACATTCTGAGGATTAAAGCTGTGATATGAGGGAATAAAGTGGGAGACATAGACAGACACTCAGACCCGTAATGGCAGAGTTGATGAGGCTTAGCAGTAATGATGACGCTGATGCTGGAGCAGGAGTGGCAAGACCACAGGGCTCCACACTTACTCCCAACTGTGTAATTATACAACGTACAGAGCAATACCACAGCTCGTTTACAAGGGCTGACTCCACAAAACTAGATAAGGAGCAAATTAATAACCCGTGACTCCGGCAGCAGCAGGGTACAATAACATCACAACTGTGAGGTGACTAAACATGGAAGATGAATCATTTTAAAGTAGTATAGAGGTCAGAAATGATGTGGCCAACTGTCCTGATCAGCTACTTACATCCGTTCTCATATCCTTTAGTTTAGTTATTTTCACTTTCTTTCAAAGATGAAGATTCTGTGATTATATTCTGATCCTAATGTCAATTCAAGCATGCATGATTTTCTCCACTGAACGCAAAAGGAGTCTGCCTTTCATAACTTCCATATAATGAAAGTGGACCAGAGGTCGTCAAACTCCAAAAGCAATATAAAGCAATATAAAAGGATCATAAAATAGTCTATATGATTTGCACACCATATTCCAAGTATTTTCAAGCCTTTTTATAACTTTGTGTGAGGAAGACATGAAATATCATGTATGACAGCCGTGGTCAGCTTTCGCTTTCATTGCTTGGAAAGAGCAGATTGGATGTGAGTTATTTTCTATTTTTTATTCTAAGAGAATGTTTAAGAGTTTATTAGAAGATTATAACTATTATATTTCTGTTAAACCTGCACTAAAAAGACAAATATGTAACCATTGCATCCGTTTTCATGGCTATGAGGACAAACAACTGCATATCTTTGTTTTCAATCTGAGGGGAAAAAAAACGTCTTTGTTGCATGTGATCTGAGAGTTGCATTCACTAAAATACAGTGAAAAACACGCAAAGTTCAAAAACAGCAAGGGTGGTGCGCTCTGCAATTATACTTCTAAACTTAAATACAACTATTTCTTATTAGATCATGAGGATAATTCTCAAATCATTCACCTTTCTATCTTACTTTTATATTCTTACATTTTTCTTAATCATGTATTTTATTCACCCACTCGTAAAGTAATTAAACTACTATGAAAGATACTCTATAAATAAATCAGTTTACAATATGGTTCCATTTGTTAATGTTAATATTAACTGCAATAGTTGAACTAACAATGATACTTATAAAGCATTTATTCATCTGGATGTTAATTTTTCACATTTTCTAATACATTATTAAAATCAAAAGGTGTATTTGTTAATATTTTTTATGGATTTGAGATAACATTTGAGATAGCATGAGCTTTTATTAACTAATGTTAATGAAGATTAATAAATACTGTAACAATGGGCAATATATTAATGCATTAACTAACATCTAACTATGGGACTTTATTATAAAGGGTTACCAGTAAATCTTATTCTTGTTATGAAGAACTGGTCTATTAATTTCAAAGTGTGGCTCATGTAGTTTAATTGGAATGACTCACGCTCATGAGGGATTATCGAGGATTGCTTCAATAGTGAGCACTAGAGGACAGCAGTGAGGCAGTAAGACTGGGATGAGTAAATTTACCCATGAGATTTCTGAGACACTATTGTTCATGAATGTTTAATGTTTTTCTTCTCTCTGTGTTTTTAATAATTCTGTTAATTAAATCACACCGTGGAAATCACTCCTGCCCTGCTTCTGTTGTTGATTTAACATATGTTTTACATCTATTTGTCATTTTAGTAACTTAAATTTGCCTGACAATGAATGTTTGAATTTTCTACATTTTTTTGATACATTTTGATAAAAAAAAATTTAATGCATGATTAATGCTATGAATAATTAATATTTTCCTGCGGATCTTACTATTTATTTTCTATTAAAAATAATTCATTTCCTGTGCCCTTTTTTCCCTTTTTTTTTTTTTAGAAATTTACTTCAGCAAAATCAGCCAGATCTCCAGCTGTGTGTGTTCGTTTGTGTGCCACCCTTGACCTGACGGGACCGACGCCATGTTTTGGACACTCTTCCTGGCTTTGATCCTACTGCTGTTGCTGCAGGCACAGCTGCTTGTTTGTCTGCATGAACTCCGAGCCTCTCTGACCTCAGTGACTTCAGCGAACCCTTCTGGAACATCCAATGCCTCAACTTTGCAACGTCTGCCAGGAGCCATAATCATCGGGGTGCGCAAAGGAGGCACCAGGGCCCTGCTGGAGATGCTCAACCTCCATCCAGATGTGGAAGTAGCCAAGAACGAGATCCACTACTTCAACCTGGATGAAAATTTTCAGAAGGGTCTGGACTGGTATCGTGCCCAGATGCCCATCACTCTCCCTGGGCAGCTGACGGTGGAAAAGACCCCTGGCTACTTCACAGCACCACTGGCCCCAAAGAGGATATGGGCCACTAATCCAGCTGTGAAACTGCTGCTGATCATTCGTGACCCTGCAGAGAGACTTGTATCAGACTACACACAAGTTCTCCACAACCGAATTCAGCAAAACAAGCCATATCAGCCACTCGAAGAGCTGCTACTATCACAAGAACACATCAACCCCAAATACAAAGCCCTTCAGAGGAGCTTCTACTACCAGCACCTTGCCAGGTGGTTGGAGCTTTTTCCAAGAGAGCAGATGCACATTGTGGATGGAGAGGCACTGATTCAAAATCCATTCCCTGAGCTACAGAAGGCGGAGAAGTTTTTGGAACTTCCACCTCGGATAAAGCCAGATAATTTCTACTTTAACGTCACTAAGGGCTTTTATTGTTTGCTGTCTGCGGGACACGACAAGTGCCTGGATGAGTCTAAAGGAAGACCACATGCACCACTTAGCAGCGAGGCTTTCCAGAAGCTTTGCCGTTACCTGCGAGTACCCAATCAAATCTTTTTCAGAATGGTGGGACAGAGATTTGACTGGTGCTAAAGACAGCTGAAAAATTATTAACAGCTCTTACAGAGACTGAGAATGGGATTTAAACTACTATTGAAAACCCATTTTGTGAAAATGTTCTAAGGTTGTCAAAGGAATGTGGTTAAAAAAAAATGACAGCAACCAGTTTTGCAAGAGGGCCAAGCAAAGAGACCTGCGCAAAAAACAGTTCTGAACGCTAATACGTCTAGACTACAGTTCCTCTTCTTTGGAAAATAGAATAGATCTGCAGGACTTCATGCTTTAAAAACTCTTTGGAGCACTTTTGACTCCAAAAGTATCAGTTCAAACAGACTATATTGATATGGTGAAGGTGAGATTGAAAAGATCGGCAAAGTCCAAGTTATTTAAGAGACACTGAACTTGAAAACTTGGTTTTCTCTAATAGAAAATAAAGACACCAGATACCAAGCATTGCATATAATATGTAAAATTAAAAATAAATTGTTACTTTCAATGGTACTTGAAGCATTGAACAAAAATACTTCTTTGCAAGATGTAATTATTGTACTCCAATCATTTAATTCTCATGTTTAATCTACTAATTTGTACTTTAAGATTTTATTTTAATTTTTGAATTGAAATGTCTATTTTTTAAATTAATTGGTTCTTTAAATTAATGAGATATTTCATAATGTCTTAAGTTAATGCACTACAAAACTGTTTCCTATTCAATAAATGTGTACATAAAACATCTGTTCATCTAAACCACTGACACCTCGATCAAAATCAATTTCACTATACACAAATGTCTCTGTTACTTTATGCTGTCTTCTTTAAATGTTTCCAGCCCTTAATTCAGGAGGCCTTTTGACAGTATGATAATGGAAAGTTGTGCTCAGTATCTTTTTCTGCTGTTGTTATGGCTACTGATGTAACTACATTCTACTTCTCATTTAAGTGTACATGATTTTAAACATATAGATTTTTAAACATAGTATTCACTTCATAAGGGTTGAACATTTTAATGGCTACAAAAAGACTGATCCACCTTTTAAGAGTCTAACTCACAAGCCTGCATTTACTGTCACTACGCTCTATGGTCAATATAAGATAAACCACAAATAAAAAAATATATATATACAGACAACTTTCATATGTTAGAAACAGAAGTTGCTCTTGGCATACAATTTAGATGAATACATCTTCAAAGGCAGCGAAGCCTGGAGGTTTGCCCTTTGAATCTCTCGCGATATGAACAGGTAAGGATCCTGTAGATGTCGTCAGCACGCATGTCCGATAGATGGCAGTGTTTCGTCTGATATGTGTAAACTGAGGAACGTGGTGAAATCAGCAGAGCCAGCTGTTTTGAGCTTAAAATACAACTTCTTGTGATAGTGATATGCGTCAAAACGTTAATGACATTTAAAAGTACACTAAGTTACTACTCTGCTTAAAAACACATATACATAAATAAATAGTTTGAATGTTTAAAACTATTAAAGGCCTAGAGTCGAAGAGACTGAAAGGTCAGGTCAGCTATTGCATGAATTATATATAAAGTTACAATGTAATATTTGGTAATTGTCATAACAGTAGTAGAGTATGAATTCTGCTTAGTTAGCCTGTAGGTTAGTGTGAAATGTATAATCAAGGAAAAAAAACTTTAATTATATATAGATATTACAACGCATAATAAATGTAAATTTCTAAATAAAACAATCATTTTTGCCCTAAAAATCTAAATGAATTAATTCCAGTTGACAGTGTCCTTTTAATAAATACGACGTATAGTAATAACCATCCATCCATCCATCCCATCCACCTATTAATCTATCTGCCTGTCTTCTCAGCACTGACCACTAGATGGCGCTGATCCATCCGCTCGCTCTTGGCGCACGCATGCGCAGTCGCTCCCATTCCCGTCCTAATATCAACAATCGTTGAAACCGACCAGCAACCTCCGAAGACTGCTGCTTCATCAGGCCTTTATTTTCAACAAACCGAGCCAGTCATGACAGAATTACGACACCGAGGAGCAACGGAAAAAAGAGCTGCAGCATCAAAACTCAGAGGATAAGGTACCGAATAAAGAAAGAGATGTGGAGAGATGCATGTTGTTATGGCTATCATTTGAGCTACATGCTGTCATACATAAAAAGAGAGAAAAAAATCGATTATAGGCCGTTGTGTTTCTGGATCCCGCGTGCAAGTGTCTTGTCACAGCACGAAAGCAGCTTTAATGATTTGGTTTTTGATAAAAGATCGTAGTTTCTAGCGTTCATGAGTTTGTAATACAGTAGATTAGAGCTCGTGATGAGAGTCTGAGCATCATCAGGGGTCTGATGTTCTTCCTGAACTTCCCATGCACTGAAGTTTTTCTGCCTGTATCCCAACAAAAAACACACATATAAGGCCCCAGTGTATTTCTTGCAGTTGCCATGTTGCTGAAATGAAGTTAAGCGGCATGAACAATCCCTGCTCTGTTCAGTTCAGGACAGTGAGGTCAAACTCTTCTGGCAGAGCTGTGCTTTCTGCAGAGTTAGACAGTGTTTGGAGTGCATGGACTGACCTTCATGCTGTGTAGAAATAAAGGTAGAAAACATGGAGACTGAGAGAGACGTGGGCAGATTGGTGAGTCAACATTGTGTAAAGTGTCTTGACCTGTAGGCAATGGCTCAAACCTTACAGAGCGACCACAGTATATAAACAAGACTCATTTGAGTGACTAAATTAATAGCAATTATTTGTGAATACTTTAGAAATTTGTTCTCCTCTGTATTTGTCCTCCTTTTTCGAAGGGCAGATTTTGTCAGTAGTGTGTGATAATGTTATTGAACGGACCACAGTCTAAGGAATTGTTGGGTAAACTTCTTATGTCTTATGTGCATCCTTCATATACTCGGTCAATAGTTTTTGAGAATTTTCTTTGGTTATTCGGTTTTGGTGGTTCGCCATATAACTTCCTTCTCCATGTTATGTTGTATTTTTGTCTTAAATGTATTTTAAAAGACGAAAATAAGCACCGCAGGCCTCTTCTATCTTTAGTGCTGCCAGCATGCTGGAGTGATGATCGAATAAGCCAAGCGTGTGTAATTGTAGCTGTGCTTGCTAGTGTAATGAC
Source organism: Cyprinus carpio (assembly GCF_018340385.1). Taxonomy (NCBI): domain Eukaryota; kingdom Metazoa; phylum Chordata; class Actinopteri; order Cypriniformes; family Cyprinidae; genus Cyprinus; species Cyprinus carpio. The sequence goes on along the minus strand of NC_056576.1, from coordinate 66,932 downwards.
AGGGTCTATATTATGCTAAATGGATTTATTTTTCATATGAAAACATTGAGACCTAATACTTGATCATGCAAATGAAACCTTGTGCTGCCTTCATTCGCAAATCAGCTGTCAGGCAAATGGACTAAATGTGGTCATGGTCTGACTCTAAACCAATTTTTTTTTTTTTTTTTTTTTTTTTTTTTTTTTTTACATTTAGTTTGTCTATTTGTTTTTTAAAGTCAGTATGAAATTTTCCAACCAATTTTGCTTTCGTAATCTTGACATTTCAGAGCAAAATGGAATTTTCATAGGTTTTGTGATTTTTTTTTTTTTTTTGTCCGTTGCCCACCCCCCAAAAAATAAAAAGATTCTTAATTGTTTTCCCAAAAACAAAAATTGTGTCATAATTTACTCACCCTCATTTTGTTCCAAACCTGTATGACTGACTTTTTTCTGTCGAAAGAGATATTTTGAAGAATGCTGGAAACCAAACGGTGGATTTTTAACCCATTTCTTAAGCTTTTAAACAGATTTGTATTTGTGTTGCTGTGAGAGTTAAAGAATTGTAAGAATTCATTCGAGAGGCGAGCTGAGTTTTATTACATTAAACCAGTTTATTACATTGTAATGAAATAGAGAAAGACACTGTGTCCCTGTTGAGTTTAGGATGAAGTACACTACATGGCAAAAAGGTATGTAAAAAATATGTGCTTGTTTAACATGTGCATTAATAGTTAATTTGCGGCTGTAAACAGCTTCCCTCTTGCCAGTTGTTGTTTCAGTCCTACCAAAGGCGTTCAGGTCTGGTATGTATTTATGCAGACTAGTCAGATTATTTGACATTTATCTACATTTACAGTAGCACAAGCTTTTATCCAAAGTGGCTTACAAATGAGTAATACAATAAGTTATTTATTATAAGGAGGCAATAACATGTGAAGTGCTAGCAATACAAAGTTTCAAACATTGTCTTACAAACTACTAGAAGTAGGGATAGGAATAGTGGGAAGCAAACTTCTTTTTCTATGCCAGCAGGATACCATGGATGAGTTTTGAGTTGTGTTTTTGAATGTTGTCAGGCACCCGTCTGTCCAGATAGGGTTAGGGTTAGGTAAATTCTTGTACCGGATAAGGTTAGGTAAATTCTTCCACAGCAGACCAAATCATTTTACAATGATATTGCCACGTTGAAAGTCACTGAGCTCTTTAGTACACCCAGTTCTACTGTAAATGTTTGTCTAGGGAGGTTGTGTGGCTGTATGCTTGATTTCATGCAGGAATGTAGCTGAAATTAGCAGGGGGATGTGTATATGGAAATTAAACTGCCTTTTCTCTATAACTGACAAACAAACTGACCAGATGTCATTAATTTTCAATAAAGAGTAGTGTGGGATCTGTGTGGAGTTATGAATTTTCATATTTCATTTGGAAATAATTTGGATTTCTGATCTTCAATAGTGTTGGAATATTTGTAATTATGTGACTAGACAGTATGCGACAGCCAGACCAAATGTGGTGTATTCTAATCAAACCTATGAAAATTAGTGAAGCACTTTAATCAATTAATCGAATGTGATGTCATGTGTATCTTGTCAGTTGAGCCGGTTCTTTAATCAGTAGTAAATCTCCATCACGTGCTTTCAGATGGAGCAGCGTTTACTACACAGAGCCGTAGTTCACTGACAAGGTTCACAAAACCGCGTTCATAATCGCAGACCGATTTTATCGCGCGATTATGAAATCAAAGAAATCATTTTTGCCATTATAAAAGCTGTTTTGCGTAGCTTGACAGTGAACTACCGCTCTGTGTGGTAGCCTAAATGCTGCTCCATCTGAAGGCACGTGAAAGTACCACATTTAATAACATGTTTTTACTCCAAACTTACTTCATTAGTCGAGTGTTTGAAATAAATCCTTCTGTGAGATGATGTGGCTTCTTACACAGAATAAGGCACGCAACATATTTCATAGTATTCTAAGCAGCGATAAAGGCTATTTCCATTAGCATTGCATTATTATATACTTTATTATTCTAAAAATTATAATAAGATGAACTCCGATAAACCATATATTGTCATGGTCGTGTGTTTATTAGTCACGTTGAATTAATGAAAGTAGTTAAATCTTCTGTTTATTCAGCAACCGCTATAGGGATTTCTTGGATTTCTTCTGTGGGATGCCTATGGAGTTTTCCGCACGAGAGCGCCCTCTGGCCTTCGGATGGGGATTTACAAATGATCACAGAACCGTGCATCCTGACTGACAAGCCTAATACGCAATTTTGATGGCAGCCCTACTACAAATGTTATCCGTAAAATGGTTGGTTTGCCTAATAGTTGATTACAATGTTTTAATTTCAGTAGAACTCAGCCACGTTCTCATTCGTGCGAAGAGCCTCCTAACAGTGGACAAATGTGCTCAGTTATCCTGGCTTCACAACACTTCCTCACGATTTTTGTAAACCCCAGTTCGGGCGTGTTTATGAGTCCTGTGCCGACGTGGCAGATTAGACCGTCCAGGGTAAAGATAGTTGAGGAGTTTTATAATCTGCTTCCAAGCTGCCGCGAATGTCAGGGATGATTAGCAGGTCTTGTGCCGCCTGTTGTACGGGTGGCGGGACTTTAAGTCTATGAGTGAAGTGCTGTTTGTGGTGGTATTGTGCAGGATATGCTATGGGCTTTTTTAGCAGCCTCTCGTCGGAGGCCGGGCCGGAGGGCAAGAGTGTGTCAGGCAGAGTTGACAGTCATTTGACTTTTTATGCGGACTGTTGATATTCGAATACCCTTGGCAGTCATGCTATTTCGTTATTGCCATTGATACTTTGGCCGTCACTTTTCAAGAGTTTACTGCAACTGCCACTGTGGGCGAAATGTGACAATAGTGTATAGAAGTGTCCCGTCTGGCCTACCCTGCCGAAACATCACGCAGGTCAGGCTGCCAAATACCATCAGCTCCCATGTTTGTTTGTCTCAATAATACGGTAATTTTTTAATTGAATGCAAGGACAGATGACTAAAATTAACAAAGCGCGGTTTCGTACATCAGTCATCGGGAATGATCTTTTAGTAAGCTTTAGGTAGCCAAACTTTCACTGATGCAGCACTACTGTGTTTGTCTGGGAATGTCCATGCTGTCCGCCAATTTCGTCCAAGTGTTGATCAGCCTCTCCAGGGTTTTAAATACACTGAGCATGAGTAGGATTTGGGGTCTGAGACGAGTATGGGGTCAGATCTGGCAGGAAGACTGAAAATGTCTCTCTTAGGAAGAATGGGCCCTGGGATGGTCCTCAGTTCAGCTGATTACCCTGAGCTAGCTGCTCTTGCTGTGCGGCGGAGCATTGAGAGGATGGGGGAGGAGGTGGGGGAGAGACGAGGGAGGGTATACTTTTAACTCTGGGCATATTGAATAACAGGATGTAGTCCATCTCCATGGAAACCCTGGATCATTCCGTAGCTGCTTTCTGTCAGCGTTGTCATGAGTGTCAGCCGTAAATGTACGTTAGCTTGAGGGTGGCTCTCGTAATCAGATCCAAATTATTTATGTCAGATGGATAGAAAGAGTGGTTTCTAGAACAAATCTTAACAGCTGGACCAGATGTGAAAATGGTACAGTCCATCATCTGATGATGATGACAGTCTGTTGCTATGGGGATCTGAATGAAGACATTTGTAATTGTGCAACAGGCTCTACTTGAGACACGCAGGCCTGTTTAGATTTACAGATGGGTGGCTGCAGCTGGTTATCATCTATTAATTGCTCAGAATTACAGGAAAAGCTGTAATATTGTGAAATATTAATGCAATTTAAAATAAGCGCTTTCTATTTTAAAGGTTTAAAATGTAATTTATTCCTGTGATGGAGATGATTTTTTTTTAGTAGTTATTACTGTCTTCAGTGTATTTTGATATTTTTAAAAAATAATAATAATAATTTATTCCTGTTATGGAAAAGCTGATTTTATTATCAGTGGTGAAAACAGTTGTGCTGCTTAATATTTTCTATGGAAATTCCCTAATTTTTTCTGGATTTTTTGATCATTTTATTGCATCCTTACTGAAAATAAATATTATTTCTTGTTTGAAAAACGTACTGATCCCAAACTGTGAAACGGTTGTTTATATAGTATCCATAATCCTTTGCAAATAAGCAAATATGTTTTTTATAGATGATTTCATCTTTTTTGTATTTGTTCCTTCTCTCTAACTGTCTCCAGGGCTCTGAGACGGAGGGCAAGGAGAGAGATGGAGCCTCGGATACTGAGACTAAGTCAGACTCTGGGGTTCCTGAGGTTCCCGTTCCTGCCGATGACACACCAGAGGTTCTCAACAAAGCCCTCTCGGGCCTTTCCTCACGGTAAACACCTCTAAATCAACAATTAAAGTGACTCATAGTAAAGTAGAACACACTTGCATGTGACGTGATATAAAAAGTGTGTTTAAAGCATTCCACTCCAGAGCAGATTATTGGCATTTTGTTGTAATCACCAGATGATTCATTCGATAAAAAGGCCACCGGAGCTTTTAGTACTTGCATTAGGAAGATTACATTTCCGCCCAATATGCTTTGCGTTAATGTGTTTGTCTCTTCTGCAGATGGAAGAACTGGTGGGTGAGGGGCATCCTCACTCTGGCTATGATCTCTTTCTTCTTTATCATTATTTATCTGGGTCCGATGGTGCTGATGATGATTGTGAGTATATTCTTATCCTGTTGTTGTAAACACCAAGGGACATTTTTACTTAAGACTTAAAAAAACAGGCTTCTCAGATTCCATATTTTTAGGGACAAAACATCTGGTTTTGAAGCTTCCATATGCAGCGTTTTTATTTTTACTTTACTCATTTTCACATGCCTAATTTGTGTCTACAGTATCAGCCATCTGCTTGTGTGGATCTTAAATTAGTCCAGTCTCTTGTGTGTTTTGGTGGCATTTGCACTTTCTTCAGTCTGATGAGCATGACACAGACAAATTGCTAAGAGTAAATTAAGTGCATGGTGAATATGCAAGCAGAGAGACATTTGTAATAGATTATAGGGACCATCTTAAGAGTTGGCTTGAGTTGTGCTGATATTTCCTAAAATCACCACTGTGAATGTTTGGTGTGTTATGGTCTTATAGAGTTAATGACACTGATGGGAAATAAAGCAGAGTGCCAGATTCTGGAATTATGGAAACATCTAGTTACAACTACAGATAATGTTCCAAAGGGGAGTCATAAACCAGTTAATGATGAGATATTGTCTCTTTGCTGTTTTAACACATGACAGATGAGTACTGATGTTTTTTATTCTATTAAACATTATTAAACATTATTACTCATCTGAGCTGCTGAATTGTCTGGTTGTCTTCGAGCAAACCTGCAGATATATTTGTGAGACCTCATTTTAGACTCTGAATAATCACTGTCCACTTTGTTCCATAATCTGGCTGTTTCCGATATTACAGCCTGTAATTATTTTCATGTTTATGGCGAACAATATTAAATCTATACTATTATGTATAAATATATGGATAAAATGCACTCAAATTAATAGTTTTTTTTTCTTTTACTTCAGTGTTGTGTTGTGATGCTTAAGTGAATTCAGGCTTCACATCTTTATTTAATCAATAGTATAAAATATGCACAATTATTAATTTCGAGGTGAGTAATTGACAATAAAGCTGAATAGTTGGGACCTCATTGGGGATGTAATGATTCACCTAACTCACGATTTGATTCACTATGCGATATTCTCATTATTTTTTTTTAAACAAAATTAGATTTAAAACAAATTATTATAATGAAAAGTTGTCCTTTTATTTTTGCTTGGACAAAATGCTGCACATTTCTGTGTGAAACAGAAATATGTCAAATAACAAGACTAACTTGAAATTTTAAAACAAACCCCAAATCTAATCAAACAAATAAGATGAAAAAAATCTTCTTAAAAACAAAGGCTTTGCCCCTGCTCTTTCCATTCAAAATTAGAGGCAACCACTGCATTTAAACAGCAGACGGACTGAATGAAAATGCAAATTCACTCTCTGACAGCAGGTGGCGCTTATGAACAGCAGCATACAGTGTTTCCTTGGTTACAGCTGTAGTCAAAGCAGAGCTGTGCTTATACTTTAATATGTTTTATACAGAGACGACATGAAAAGAAAATATCATCAGAACTTTTCCCCTTAGAAATACATTCATATAAACACCTAACCCTAAATGCATCATTACATCCATAGACCTCTATCTATGTGTAAAAGCGAGTACTCGGTAATTGATGAACTAATAAAGCTAAAAATAAAATAAAATAGAAATATTAGATGAAAAATAAAAAACAAAAAAAATCATGTTTTTTTAACCGTTAATTAGAAATGTTGCCATGGCAACTAACTGAAAATAAGCCCTAAATTTATTTATAATAAAACTGAAATAAAAATGTTTTAAAGCTGTATGGAAATTCACAAAAGCACATAACTTAAACTAAAATTAAACTACTAATAAATACAACATATTATTACATAAATAATACTAAAATAATGCTGCTGTGCTTAATTTTTACCATCATATTAAGAGCAGCTGGTGCTGTATGATCTAAAATCCCAAAGCAGATGGAAGAGTTTCCAAAATTAATTATTCAGATTTAACAGACAATAAATTTCCATAATTGTGAATACTTTTTAATACTGTCCTATAACCAATATGGCCCTGATATATCATGAAAGATGTAAAGAGCTTTATTAACTGCCAGTTATAGCAGCAAACACACAGGATGAATTCTTGCTTTCGAAAACAGCTAGAAATAGCACATCAGAGAAGAACTGGTAGGTTGCATGTTGTTGTTTTCTATTATTGTTGTCTGTGTGTCTTCCACAGGTGCTGTGCGTTCAGATCAAGTGCTTCCATGAGATCATCACAATTGGTTTACAGCGTGTATCACTCTTACCACCTGCCGTGGTTCAGAACACTAAGCTGGTGAGACTTGCGACACACACACCTGCCACCTTCATTTTCACGCTTCATTGTCTCTCCCTCTCTCCCCTTTTCTCATTATCTGTCACCCCAGATCTCGCTTTCTGTCTCTCTCCCACTGTGCACTGCCTATAATTAGATGGCATCATCATTATCATTACTTTCATCTTATCATAATATAGCTATCTTGATGTCTTACAAGTTCTTTCATTTTCTGTGTAAAAATGAGTAAATGCTGCACTTGTTTACTCATCCAGCCATGCATGCTATCACCAGCTGTATAGAGGTATGGAAATTAACTCTGGTTTAGACCACAGTCAAACTAGTGTAGTTTGTTTTAAATGTTAAAGGAAAGATTCACCAAGTTTTATTAACATAAAAATCCAACTGAATGCCTTTTAAAGTTTTAAAATTCAGTGGTGATTTTAGGGATGTCAATTTTCGATCATTCCCATGATCGATCTTCGTTTAAATTAACGATCAATTAATCATTTAATCGTTAACCTTAACACCGTGTCTATACCACGCCGTAACAGCTTGAGGCTGTCTACACTGGTCGCGACAAAGCGACTGTTGCAAATCATTTGAGTAGCCTATGAGCCCATGCATTTAAATTTCTGGTTGGTCACAAATTTGCACAAATTTAATAATATTTATTGTTTCTTTTCCAAATCCTCACCGTCTCACCCTCTAATTTCGCAAGTTTATTTTCTTGTAATTCACTTTTAATCCCTGTTCGTGTGGTTAAAAAAACCAAAACAAATTAGTTAGTAAATATCCTTTTTACTTGCCAAAACGACAGATAGCGCCTGAACTAACCTAATTATTTTAAAGAAATCTCATGGGTTTCAGGCTTTGTCTCTCATAACATTTAATTTCAACACAGTTTGTGCTTGTTAGACGAGGCATGTCAAGTTTATTTTTACAGAGACCGACATGTGGGGGAAAATAAAAGATTTCGTTAAGAATCGAGAATTCATTCCTACAACTTATGTCTTGGTTACTACATTTCTATTGCTTTCCATGTTGATGGACTTTGTATGGTTTCTATTTTAATATACTTTTAAAGTTCACTATCAATAGCTTTAATCGACAATGTCTCTTAATGACAATTTATCGATCGTCGATTAAGCATTGACATCCCTATTGATTTTGAAATATTTGAAAATCTGGTAAAAATTAGGTCTCTTGATGCCAAATGTCAGTGTTGATTTGTAGAAACTCTTAAGCGGTAATCTGAGTGAAAGATCCTCTTTTGAATACATTTAAGTCAAAGGTTTTTCAGTGAATCTATTGAAGAAATGTCATATTTCACCTCCAAAATAAGAAAAGAAAAGACTTCAAATCAATTTTATGAACAATATTAGCTTATATTTCAGACAATTACAAAAAAAATCATAACATTTTCATCATAATTTAAGCAATTAATTTTCAATTCTCATCAATAAAATACACAAAAGCAGATTAAAATAATTTTTAAAATGCACCAAAATACCATGGATTTGCTTTGGAAAAATCTACTTATTTATTTATCAGTTTATTTAAATAATCTATATTTACCTTTATTACATTGGATTCCTGAAAATTGAAGGAGGGATGCATGCCTAATTTTTATTAAATAATGTTGCCATGCAAAAAAAAAACCTTTCTAAACTGTTTTTTTAAGTTTCTAAACAGGCTTCAATTTCTTAATGCAAAATACCTTCATTATTTTTCTTTTGTGGTAAAGTATGACATTTCTTAGTGTGCATTTCTTAATTTACCCTGTTTAAACTGGTTGAACTTTTCTTGAACTTGTTTTTAGGTCTAGTAATTTAGATATCTGTCAAATCAGGTCTGAGAAGAAGCATTTCTCTACATTAGTCCTGCTGTGTAGCCCAACATACCATCCATAAATGTGGTCATGATCCTAGTCAGCTGCTGCTCAGCTACAGTCTGACAATTTCCTACATTTCCTAATGCTAATAAATCTTCCCATTATAATAACTTTGACAACCATCAGAAACACTTTGATTAATGAATGGATGTGAAAGGCCTTTGTCAGAATAATGTCTGACTGCTAGTTGTAATGTTTTTTTTTTGTCAGGTACTTCCTGTTGTGTGTGAACGACTTCTTCTATGGTGAAACAGTGACCGATTATTTCTTCACACTGGTGCAGAGGGAGGAGCCTCTACGCATCCTCAGCAAATACCACCGCTTCATTTCATTTGCCCTGTACCTCACAGGTTAGAACCTTCTCCTTCCAACAAGTGTGGTTCTTTACTTGATTATTGATGTTTTTGGCTCTGAGGCCTTTGGGAACTTTTATAACTAATAGTTCTCACAGTTACTGCTCAGTCCAACAACTTTTCAACACAGAATGTTGAAGGCAAAGTCAGATACAGTCTTCAAGAAGTGTTTTATGTTAAGTTGAAATCCAGGCATAATGATTTGAGTTTTTGGGGGGTTGTTGGTTTTTCATAAGCGTGGAGTTAATGTCATCCAGGATGTGGTTAGGCACTCTGCCTGTCTGTGCACCCCTCACTCATTTTCTCTTTCAAAATGATGCAAAGACAGCAGATTTCATCATAAGCTAAAGAGAAGCAACAAGTCATAATGTTTTTTTTTTTACTTATTTAAAAAAAAATATATTAACATTTTATTACAACCAAAATTCAGACAATTAAACGATGCTTATCCAAGCAAGAAGTACAAAGAAAAGACAAATTGTGACACACCAAACTACAATGTAACAAAATAGGCAATCAGCGGTCAAAATAGGGTATCTGAACACAATAAGTATAAATTCAAACAATAATTATCAATTAAAATGAAATAAAAGTTGATATCTTGTCAATCATATGTGGTTCAGGAGTAAGAAATACAAAGTTTTTTGCTATATGAGTACTTTATTTATTATTTGTATTTGTAACAACAATTATTCTAACCTGACATTTCATTCATTTTCTGTGTAGCATGGCTAGCTGTATACATGATGATTGTATATGTATTATGACTGAGCTGGAATGTAAACAGGTCTATTTAAAATGTATATCAGTGTTCTATTTTTATAAAGTGCAACAATAATGTTTATTGGTGTAAAGTGAAACAAGATAATCAGTTATAGACAATATCATCAGTACATCACGTGTTGTCAATTTTTTAGGCAAACTGTTAAAAAAAAATGTATAAAGCTTTCATGTCCTGCAGATTATGTAGTTTCACATAGTCTTTTCAGTGTGCTTGGTTTGTACTCTTGGCTTGGACGGGTTTTTTTGGCCACTGACTGGTTCCTGTCAAACAGGACATAATTAGTGACACCATGTGACTGGCCTAAAATAGTCCCATAGGCATGTAGTGTTGGCATTGGTGGAACTGTCTGTTTTACTAGATGTGTGTGTGTGTGTCTTTTCCAGGGTTCTGCATGTTTGTTCTGAGCCTGGTGAAAAAACACTATCGCCTGCAGTTCTACATGGTGAGTGAGTGTGTTCTACAGGTTCAATTATAGGTTCCATAGAACAAGTTCAGTATAATTTGATAGTGTTTTTTTTTTTTTTTGTATGCACATGCTCACATTCTCTGTGTTTGTCATTCTACAAATACATAAGCATACATCATGCATGTCAGGCTGCATGACGTTTTCTGGCATTAATCATGTTGCACACAGACATACACGTTTCTTTTCCTTATCATAGCACTGCCTTACGTCCCAGATTTGAAGTGAATAGAGCTATTCATCCCATTTTCTTCTCTCCTCAGTTCGGCTGGACTCATGTGACCCTGCTGATTGTGGTGACTCAGTCCCACTTAATCATTCATAACCTGTTTGAGGGGATGATCTGGTAAGATGATGACTCCAGTGTGGCACTATCAAAACCCATATGACATTTACACATTTAAATTTTACAATCCATTGTCAGTCCAGAATATTAGATACAGTACAGTTGGTTTTCTGGTGTGGGTGATCTGTTTATATAAGATAATATGTATCTGTGTGCGCAGGTTTATTGTGCCCATCTCCTGTGTTATCTGTAATGACATCATGGCTTACATGTTTGGCTTCTTTTTCGGTCGCACCCCTCTCATTAAGGTTTGTGTTTTTAACAACCCAGTTAAATAATATTTAAAAATCAAATATTATAACATCTAAAATATAATAATTTTTGTTTGTACTGTTGTTTAGTTTTTTGTAGTTAGGTTGGATTTTTTGTTTTTTTTGGAAGTATTTTATTATTATTAAGGATGCTTTTTTTTTTTGATAAAAAATACAGTAAAAGCAGTAATATTGTAAAATATTGTTATGATTTAAAATAACTGTTTCTTATTTTAGAATGTCATTTATTCCTGGTGGCAAAATTTTAATTTTAGCCAGTCTTCAGTGTCACATGATCTTGTTCAAACATGCTGATTTTATGAACAATTGTGCATTGCACTTTTTTACATGCTTCTTTGATGTTTGGGAAATAATAACAGGATTTATTTGAAATAGATTTGTCACTTTTGATCGATTTAATGCATAATTGCTAAATAAAAGTATTTTTTTTCAAATGTATTATTTTAATTTTAGTTAACCTTTGAACAGTAGTGTGTTTAAGTTGCTTTTAAACCATTAAGCCATACTCCTATTTTAAGCTAGTGTTTTTAATCAACTGGTGTCTTATTGGATGTTCTGCTAAATGTCTAGTAGGTGTAATTTCTCGCATAAACTATAAACGTGATCCACTAATGTTCAACAATCAGAGAGTGTCCAAATACTTTTGATTGGTTTGAGTTGTACAGAATATCTGCTGCTTTATGATGTAAAAACCTAATTAACTTTTTTTGTGTGAAATGTTTTGCTTGAAAAGTTTCTTCTTTTTTTAAAATAAATACCAGTTGCTTATAATGTTTTTGTCTTATGCAGTAACATTCATACATTTTTTTTTGAGTGTGGCTTAACTGTCTAAATACTTTCTGTGGCTTCTGTGTAATGTGTATTTTTAGTACAGTTCTCTTAATGCTGATTTTTCTCTGCAGTTGTCTCCTAAGAAGACATGGGAGGGGTTATTGGTGGCTTCTTCGCCACTATTGTTTTTGGAATCCTAGTGCGTAATAATAAACCCACTTCCTGTTCTTCGTCTGGTCTTCTCTGATTGTTTTTATGTAGATTTGGAAACCTTGGTGATGTAAGAATAAGAATTGCTTTGATTGACGCCTTGGAAGGGGCTGATTAGTTCTTTTCTAAATTAATTTGATGTGTCTGAACAATAACAAATCACATTTGGTCTCTTCTCCAGCTGTCCTATGTGATGTCTGGTTACAGCTACTTTGTGTGTCCGGTGGAGTTTAACAACGACTCCAACAGTTTCACAGTGGACTGTGAGCCGTCTGAGCTCTTCCAACTTCAGGACTACGGCTTGCCGCCAGTTCTGCAGTCCATCACGGGCTGGGTAAAACACTCACACCTTCACAGTCTGTCAGACGCTTACACCTCATGTCTCTCACTTGGTCTGTCCACTCTTCCTCTCTTTCTCTCTTTTTTTTTTTCTCTGTCCTTTGTGCCTGTGTTTACTAGTTGCTCAGACACAGCTATCTGCTGGCTTTCCACTCACTGTGAATCTGTCACAGCTCTGCTTGACTCTTTGTTTTGTTGATGCCGACATTCTTCGGACCACAATGATTTAAGCGAAAGCAGAATCCTTTAAATGTTACATATTTTTGAAATTGCATACAAATAAAGACAGTGTCTTACACATTTCCGTCTCTCTCCCGTTTTCCTCTTAGACCACAGTAAAGTTGTACCCATTCCAGATCCACAGCATTGCCCTGTCTGCCTTGCCTCCATCATGGGACCTTTTGGAGGCTTTTTTGCCAGTGGCTTTAAAAAGGGCCTTTTAAAATCAAGGTGGGTTGTAATTTGAGCACTCACAGATCATACAGATCTAAAAAAAAAAAAAAAAAATTTCAGTCTTGGTTCAACTATTACCTACAGCATTCTTCACCGCAAAGCAGCTTAAGGGGGCTGTCTATGCAGTAACAGTCAAAGACACATTTAGATGTCGCACAAGGCTTTGGTGTACCTGAGGCGTTTCCTGTCCTGTGTTTTACACGTTGGTCATACTGTCTCTCTGATGTTCATCATTGCAGGACTTTGCAAACACCATCCCAGGTCATGGAGGAATCATGGACCGTTTTGACTGTCAGTACCTTATGGCCACATTTGTAAATGTTTACATCGCCAGCTTTATCAGGTAAGATTGTTATTACTGAATTTCTGGGACAGTTGTATGTGGATTGTTATTGACTTCTGATCAATTACATACAGAACCAATCCAAAGTTTGGGCTGGGTAAAAGCTTATGCTTACCAAAACTGCATTAATTAGATAAATTACAATTTAAAACCAACTGTTTACTCTTTGAATATATTTGAAAATGTAATTTTCTCCTGTGATGACAAAGCTGAATTTTCAGCAGCCATTACTCCAGAGTCACAGTGTCACGTGAACCTTCAGAAATCATTATAAAAAATAGCTGATTTGGTTCTCAAGTAACATTGTTGATCGATTTAATGCATCCTTGCTGAAAGTAGAGCTAAAAGTATTCACTTCTTTACTAAATAAATAAATAAATAAATAAATCTTACTGACCCTAAACTGAATGCATATGATTTTTAATTTGTAACTGATATTATTACTCGTTATTCACTGACTGAAAACGAATTCAGACATTCTGGAATTAAATAACTTGGATAACATTATATAACTGATTGTTGTCCCAGGCAACCTGGCCTATGGTCATTATATCAGCATCTCAGAAGTACTGACATGTCCTTTTGTCTATTTATTTATTGTGATATTTTATATAATCTATTTATCTATTTTTATATGTTTAAATGTTTTTATATTCATTTATTTGGTCTACAGTAGTTTGGGATAGTTTGAGTTTTTATTTTGCGAGAATGACTGGGTGGCTGTTCTATGAACTAAGTGCCTTGTTAGGTTAATTTTTGTTCTTCAAAGTCTAAAATATTATCATAGTATTATTATAATCAGAGTAATATTAATCATGTAAGTATGTCTTGAGCATAAAAACATTGTGTTTTGACACTTCCTCTCTTTTAGAGGGCCAAACCCCTCTAAAGTCATCCAGCAGCTTCTTGCTTTGAGACCAGACCAACAGCTCCACATCTTTAACTCGCTCAAGGCTCATCTGACAGAGAAAGGACTGCTCCCTGCCCTGGAAGAAGCAGCCTAGCTTTTCGGACCAGCCCAGGGACATTCCAACGGAGTGGGCTGTCGAGAGAGAGAGAGAGAGAGAGAGACGGGAGATTGCAACGGAAGCAGATCCAGGCATGTATGGAAGTGGGAGATTAGATGAGGAACATAAGAAGGGAAACAACAGAAAACTGAACCACAACCTTGGGTCATTCCATTTTCAGTGTGTTTGCAAGATAGAGTGTGTGTGTGTGTGTGTGTGTGTATTTTTTTTTTTTGTTTTTTTATTTTTTGTGAATGTTTGTTTTATGTTTATCTCTTACACCACAAAAGAATATTATATATATATATTATATTAAGATAACATTGACGTTGTTGTTACAGTTCTTTGTGAGTTGAGCTGTACAATTCCACTTGTGTACAAATGTTCTGTACTTATTGATTGCCTGAATATTTTATAGTGTTTCTTATGTTTTATTCTGTTTTAATGCACTGCTCATCACACTGTCATTTCAACCTCAGGCTAGCCTTTGTTTGTTTTTTACTAACAGGTGTTTCCATACCCCATCATAGTTAAAAAAGATTGTATTTTCACTGCATAGTGAAATATTTGCCGTAATTTATTTCCCTGGTCTTGGGTTTTGAGATTTTTGTAACATTATATTTAAGAGAATTGTGGCCATTGATATCAAATGTGCATTTCAGCCCAATAGGTTGTGACTGTTACAGTTCAGCTGCGAGACTGTAAGTATACTGTAGTTCCTGAAGCTAAGGAGAAGATTCAGATGTCATTATTCAGTGTTTAAGAGGAAGTTATCATACTACAATTACTTGGCTTTTATGTTTGTTACAAAGAAACTGTCCCTGTATGCCAAACAAATATGAAGTAACTTTAATTATAATTATGTTGTTAATATATAATAATAATTAGCACTGAAAAAGACAATTTGGGACACTGACAAACATTTTGCACTGAATGTTTTAAGAATTACTGTTTGTGGTCTAAATCATAATTTTATCATTTCTAGTTTTATTCTAATGTTCTATTGTCACTGAACAGTTACAAGCTAATCTTAGTCAAGCTATGGGTGTTGTTTTTGTTTGTGGTTGTGAACTCTTACATGCTAAATGGTTAATGATCAGGTCGGGCCATCTTCACCATTTTCACTACATTAGACCAAGTCCACCACGTCTTATTTTATAATTTTATTTCATCTGTTTTGTTTTTACCATCGCCTGCTGTGTAAACTCTACCAAAAAAAGGGTCAGAACTATTGTTTGTTTTGCTTAAGGTATTTTGTTTCCCTCTAATACGTGATGTCATTAACACATGTGCCATAGACATTATTTATTTTAAGAAAATGAACCTTAATAGGTGCCATCGAGCAGCTTTAAAAGAGTAGTGCACAGTAGTGTTATACAGTAAGCTGTATGAGGGTGTAATGGCTCAGGTCAGTCTGTACATACAGTCCACTGCCATTCATCAATAAAGATCCATGAGCACATACTTTCAGACCTGTGTGTATTGACATGACTGATAAACTATTGATAGGCAAGTCACATCTTGTTTTTCAGTTCACAAACTTTTGCTTAAATGTTTAAACTTTTGTTTTTCTTTTAATGACCACAGGTCTTGAAAGATGTAGGCAGCTTATTTACTGAGTTATGTTAATATTTGTTTAGCTTTGTTCATTTATATGATTTAGATGGACAGCTAAAGCCAAATAGCTTAAGTACGGAGCACAGAGGAGTGACGTAACAATAATAAACACTGCATCACACTGCTGAAGAGTTATGACCATAAATTTGTGTGCAAATTTTGAAGCCCCTCCCTCCGTATATTCACCATCCACCATCAATGCATGTTTTTTAATGTATTTATTTATTATTGATTTTTTTCAATTCAGTAAACGAACACATTATCTTCATCTGTTAAGTGGTGCTGAATGTTTTTCTAAGATCTTTTATTTCATTATGATTTCGTGTTATTGAACCTTAGGTCAGTACAACATGCTGATTTTATAGAGAGAATTACATTATATTAGAATATAAGATTATATAGTATATGTTTGATGTAGAGATGATTATACTCTTATTCTTTCCTCTAAGCCAGTCTGTGCTTTGTGTATGTATTAGGCCCCTGTGCTGAAACATTCCCCTACTGTACAAACTCCAGACCTTAACAAAGCAATTTCAATATTTTACAGTCAACAGAGAGTTACAGACCCGTCACTGATGTCAGGAGGGTGAGCAGAGACATAATGCGTTTGAGTGTGGTGATCATTAACATTTTATAAAAGAGACACATTTATCTTAAAGTCTTAAATGCATGCTAAAATATCTAGCTCGTTTCTGTGATAGTCCTACGTTACATGCTGGGCCAGATCTTCAGACTCTTGCGCGTGACATTCATAGCCACTAGAGGGCACCAAACCATCTTTTGTGTGTGTGTGTGGTGTGTGGGCACCAAACCATCTTTAACAAGTGCTAGAGAGAAACGACACTGACGCTGTATATTACAATGGTTTGAACGGTTTTTAAAGGGGTCATGAGCTTCCTTTTTTATGTTGTACTGTTGTCTGAGGTCCACTTATAATGTTAGCAAGATTTTTACATCAAAAAACATAATTTAGAAGCAATAGGCTATTTTCTGTCCCCGAGGTGGATTGTAAACGCACACTGATATGATTGGCTAGCAGTTGTGTATGTTTGACAGCCTAATTTAGGCTACATCCTTCAGAGATAGTGTGTTTTAGGTTGAAACACATAAATACTCAGTAGTTGCATATCAAACGATCTGTAATAACAGACAAAACAAGTGACCACGTAATAAAAACAGTTACTCACACTTCTGTGATGCGACATTACTGTTGGATCCAATTTAGTCGCCACAGCATTGTCTTTTAGTTTCAATCTTTCTGAAAATCCTGCATTAAATTGTGCTTTGTTTGTAAACGAATCCGCTGTAAAATGACGTGAACAAAGGACCAAGCACTTAAGCGATTTGGATCTTCATTAAAAAAGTTAATCCACTATTTATGTTTATGTTAGGTTCAGAAGGAAGGCGGTGCAAAGACTGTTTTTCCACAACTTGGCACTGCAGTGTCTTGCTGTCTTCTGAGCCATTTTTTATCGTTTGATTTTTACGTAGATCTGCATTTGTCTCGTTATTTACACTTAATGCGCAAATCAGTGGGCGGGGCTAAATAGGCAGTTTATGTAGAAACATGCGTTAATTATCTTCTGAGGAGGCGGGGTTAACTACGCTATTACGTCATAAAGTGACACATTCCACAACCTGTCGTTTTGTCAGATTTGGCTTCAAGATAAGCTGTTTTTAGACTAACAAGAAAGTTTAGAGTTCTGAAACATAGGCTACATGAGGGTTTTTATAGTACAATAACTTCTTATATGTCAAAAGATAATGGGAATTTTTAATTCTTAGTTTATGATCCTTTTAATGGGAAGCCTTACTTCTGTTATTCGTAAACACTGCCATGACATTTCATCCTTCTTAGAAAGTATGACACACATGCACAAAGAGAAACTGACTGCAGTGCAGTTGTGCTCTCTGTATTTCTGGTGGTTTATTCATGACCATTAACAGAAACCTTAAACCCACTCAGACATGTTAAACTCTTTTGGTTTGCCACTGATAAGAAAATAAACTCCTCTCTGTTAAACAAATTAACAACAACAGCTGTATTTCTGTTGTATTTGGATTTGTAATTTCGATAAAGCAGATAAATGTGCTTTCCCTGCTGCTTTGTGTACAGTGATTTGCTCATTTGTAAATGGTTAATAAAAAAAAAAGCTCAATATATATATATAAATATACTGAAATTTGGTCTCTTCCTCCTGCTGTTTGAACTTCCTTTTTATGTCAGATGCAGTTTTTTTTTTTTTTTTAATGACGGAAACAGTTTTGTGTTTATTTTAGATAATATTATTTTGAGATTTGTGACGAGCTAAGAAACACCATGGGTGCATCTCTCCAAGTGAATGATGACAAATGTCTGAGAAGAAAGTGGCCCTATTGGTTGAGGTGTATCCTGCACAAGTGTAGTCTGTATTTTCGCCTGTGTAAAAATTCATCACCTCTGTTATTTTTTCTGTGGCTGTCTTGACTTTGCCACTCACTTCCTCTGCTCATGAAGATCGTGGGTACGAGGAGTGACAGTGCTGCTCTGCTGGTTCTCTACAGCCTGACAGAAATGTTGGATGTAGAAACTTCAAAATAACTCTTGGTTTGCTCACACAAACACTACAGGCAGGCTAAAGGGGCAAGATTCAACGTGTTTGGAGGTGTTAAAATAAAAAAAAAAAAGAAGAAGAATCAGATCAGCAGAGGAAGGAGGAAGTAAAGAGAAGAAGAGAGGCTGACTGGAAATAATGTACTCTTAGAGTTCACAGTGTGTTTTGTGATTGTTTTGTGTGTGTGTGTGTGTGTGTGTGTGAATGAGAGAATGTGTGCAAGTGTGTCTGTGTGTGTGTAACCTTTCAGTCCGATTTTGAAGAAATGTCTTTGAGACTACCTCGCAACTGGGACTTCAGCACCTTCAGAGCTGAAACCGCCAAGATAGGTGAGTGACACTGTGTGTTTATGTGTGTGGTCAAAGGGCAAAGTCTTTTTCATGTCTTTTTCAAATTCGTAGGAATTTCACTTGGCCAGGTGGGTAGATTTATGTGTGATTCTTTGATTCATTGACAAAACAGGCCTTCTGTCACTATAGGAACTAGAGTTTTGGTCTATATTGACGCATGTAATGTGTGGCTTTTAGGTTATTTGAAATGTAATTGACTGGACAGTGATGGTGCAGATGTGTTTAGTGTAACTTAGAAGAGGGATTTAACAGTAACTATAAATCAGAGACAAAACTGGCATAGTGATGGTATAAAGAATTCACCCTGAGGCTATATAATTCAATGTAAGCACTTCTCATCTGCTACATGGTTTCTGTTGAATCTCTGACACACCTTTGATGTGTTTTATAGTCATTGTGACAAGATTATTTATAGAACTTCCTTTCTAATTTGATTAAATGTTCTTATTAATCTCCAGGCTGTTTAAAAACTCTTGTTAAGAGTTAAAGCATAACTTCCAGCAGATTTATGGTGCAATCAAGTATAAAAAGAGGCAGTTTTTTTTATGGTTGTATGCGGTGACTCGTGGCGTTTCTCATTGTGCACTGTCTGTTTGAGATGCAAAGCATTCGTGATTTCCTCTGAGTGTGTAATTTTCACATGCTGCAGACAGGAAGACGCTGCACTCTGAGAAACGTGTTCATTCTCTGCTCAAAATGTCAGCAAATGCTAGATAATTATCTGCTATGCGCCCTATTAAGGTCTTTGGTTAACATTCGCTCATCAGTATCCTAGGTTAAGAGAGCAAGTGTTTCTCACAGCATGATCATTTTCTGATGGCTTTACATTGCTCTTATTATATTTACATTTACATTTAGTCATTTAGCAGACGCTTTTATCCAAAGCGACTTACAAATGAGGACAATGGAAGCAATCAAAAACAACAAAAGAGCAATGATATATAAGTGCTATAACAAGTCTCAGTTAGCCTAAACACAGTATACGTAGCAAGGGCTTTTAAATAATATAATTGTTAATTTGAATTTAGTTATTTAGGAGATGGTTTAGAGCAAGCTAGTGTTAGAGGTCTTTTTTTATAATTGAATAATAAATGAAAAGAAAATAGATAGAATACAAAAAGATTAAAAAGGTAGTTAGATTTTTTTATTTTTTTTATTTTTTATAAATAGAATTAGAATAGTGAGTGAAAAAGTTAGAGGGTCAAATAAAGATGGAAGAGATGTGTTTTAAGCCGATTCTTGAAGATGGCTAAGGACTCAGCTGCTCGGATTGAGCTGGGCAGGTCATTCCACCAGGAGGGAACATTTAATTTAAAAGTCCGTAAAAGTGACTTTGTGCTTCTTTGGGATGGCACAATCAAGTGATGTTCACTTGCAGAACGCAAGCTTCTAGAGGGCACATAAGCCTGAAGTAATGAATTAAGGTAAAGGGGTGCAGAGCCAATGGTGGTTTTGTATGCAAACATCAATGCCTTGAATTTTATGCGAAAATTTATATAAAGTGTATTGTTACTTGAGATTTCGCTGACATTATTTATTCAAAGCTTCTTATACAGCCTTATTGTTTTCAAGTCAGCAAAAACAGTGTTCACAACTAGGGATGCACAGTATAGGTACCATATCAGTTATTGGCTGGTATTATTTTTTCCATCATTTAACACTTACTTAAAGTTTTTTTTTTTTCATTTATGTTTGATATTTAGCAGACACTTTTCATTCAAAGCATCTTATAGTAGATCAAAAATTTTTAAAGTCAATAAAAACAGTGTTCATATAGGGGTGCAGAATATATTGGTATTCTAGAGGGTTTTTAAAATTATTATTTTTATTATTATTATTATTATTATTTATTTATTTATTTGTATTTATTTTTTTGGAAGGCTGATGGATAACAGAAGTATAGGGATACAAATTTCTACAGGCTTATTTTGACCATGAAATACAATACAGTGCAAGACCAAACACAAAATAGTTGTCTATTCATTTTGAGACCATACTGTTATATATGTCCAGAACTCTTCTCAGGAATACAACCCCTCTTCTCTAACACCATTAAATTCGATTAAGCATGGATTCATAAGATGCGATTTCTACCATTGCATTGCCCCACTCTTTCAATTCTAGGGCTTTGATTTTTTTTATTTTTTTTATTGTTTTGTTTTTAATATGATATTTGATCTATATCAGTCAGTGCTGCATATTTAATTGTGCATGCTCAATTTCCCTTATTTTTGCATTTTAGGTTACTTTTGTCAAAAATGTATTATTTATAGTCTCAAAATGAATATCTATATTTTATAATGGATATTCTAATGTTGTGATGCTTAAATACCCAGATTTACCTAGCCTTATCGCCAAATGACTACAGCCCCACTGACTCCCTCTGCCAATGCATTGATGAAATGAACAGTTGGATGTGCCAGAACATTCTTAAGTTAAACAAGGTGAAAAGTGAAGTCTTTCCATTTGGAAACAAAGATGAAGTTCTCAAGGTGAATGCATACCTTGAGTCTAGGGGTCAAACACCTAAAAATCAAGTCAGGAATCTTGGTGTGATTCTGGAGACAGACCTTAGTTTCAGTATTCATGTCAAAGCCATAACTAAATCAGCATACTATCATCTAAAAAACATTGCAAGAATTAAATTTTTTGTTTCCAATCAAGACTTGGAGAAACTTGATCATGCCTTTATCACCAGCAGACTATTACTATTGTAATGGTCTTCTCACTGGCCTTCAAAAGAAGACCATTAGACAGCTGCAGCTCATCCAGAACACTGCTGCCAGAATTCTGACTAGAACCAGAAAATCTGAGCATATATCACCAGTCCTCAGGTCCTTACACTGGCTTCCAATTATATTTAGGATTGATTTTAAAGTACTTTAACTTGTTTATAAATCACTCAATGGCCTAGGACCTAAATACATAGCAGATATGTTCACTGAATATAAACCTATAAGACTGATCTGATTATTAGGTAACAGACCACTCAGATCATTAGGATCGAGTCAGTTAGAAATACCAAGGGGAGTCCGCTTTTAGTTATTATGCTGCCCAGAAGAGATCAGATCTGCTAAAACATTAGCCACATTTAAATCCAGAAGCAAAACTCATCTGTTTAACTGTGAATTTATTGAATGAGCACTGTTCTTTATGTATAATCATTTTCTATTTTTAATTGTTTTAAAGTCATTTTAAATAATTTTTAAGATCAATTTAAATTCTTTGTTTTATTGTTTTTATTATTTTTTTATGATTATTTTACTTCCTTTTATGTAAAGCACTTTGAACTAATATGCCTGTGAAATGTGCTATATAAATAAACTTGCTTTGCCTTGCCTAAATTCACCTGTACCTTTTAAAATTATAGATTTAAGCTATTACAGTTTTATTTTAATTTGAACAGTTTTTATTGTTTATTTATTTAAACTATTTAGATTTTTAATGGGAGGGGGGGACTTTTTAAGGAATTGGTAGAATTGGAAAAAAGGAAGATAGTAATGATGAAAAGAAAAATTATTAAATTAAATAATTTTAATGAAAGATTGCTAAGACATTTTTATGCAGAGCCGTTTTGCTGAATGTAAATGATCAACAGTCCCTTTACTAATGTCACAAACTAAAGCCTGACGCAAACAGCTTCTTGCGTCTCTGCAATGATCTCCTTGGTAATTCATGGGGAGTTTGAACCTACTCTCTTCCCTTCCCCTGATCCCAGCGTGTATCATTGAAATGGGTGAGGTCTGAAGCCGGGCAGTGTGTGTGGGCCTGTGGTCCAGGAGAGAGAACAGTGGTCCGTGCTCTCCATCAGGAACGATCTTTTCAAAACAGACCAAAGAGGCTGGCGTTAGGTGGGGATCTTTCAAAAATGCTACTTCCTGTGGCTGATGAGCTTGTAACTTCCTGTTTATCTTAGTTCTCTCTCTAGCCCTTTCCTCTGATCTTAATGGGTTATAGCAAATTTGACTACAAAAAAAAACTATAAGCTGTTTGATTCTTTGTTAACTGTGACAGTTTTTTTTATATTTTATTTTGTGTGTTTTTTTTTTTTTTATAGATGTGTTTTTGTTGCAGATGCTTTCTTCTCAAAGAGACGACATGAAGTCAAGTGTTTTGTTGCTTCACTAAGCAGCTGATTGGGATGCTTATATCATTTTCTTATTTTCTGCCTCTCTGAACTTCTCAGTTTTTCTTATCTCTCAGTCAGAGGGGTCTCTACTCCACCCTCCCTTTGCTATGGACTTTCCCACCAGAAAGCAAAATCACAAATGGGATCTCTTTAGTATCTTAGTTCTCTTTCCCAGACTCCAATGAGCTCAAATGGAGCACAAATGGAGACTTTTTGAGAGAAAGTGAGAACATTTTTTGGTTTTATAATGCTGTTCTTGAATTTACAAACATACATACAATATAATCAATATTATATTATAATCTCCTACTGACCTAGTCATGTTTTGCTGGTCTTAGCTGGTGTAAGATGGTTTTAACTGGTTTACCTTGGCAGCAATTTGGTCTCTGAGCCTGACCAGTGGAAAAGTGTCCCAAACCACTCTAAAACCAACTAACAAACCAATATGACCAGGCCATAAGACCTGCTTAAACAAGCAAACCGCTTTAGGTTGGTTTAAGTTTTTTTTCCAAAACCAATGTCCACATAAATATTAATGATCTGTACACTGTACAGTTTGACAAACAAACTTCATTAAGCCTCTCAAAGTATGAAAGATGATTAACATATATTATTATTATTATTATTTAATGCATTATGCGTTCTTTTCTCTTACATCTTTTTATTTGTACTTTCCTGAAGTTTTATTTTATATTATCCAGTATTCTGTCAGTTAAATGACTGAACTAAAACTAGTATTAGTCGACGATATACCACCTGAATGGCAAAATTTAATTGAAAAATCATAATTTTTAAGTATTTGGTTTGTTCCTTTTATACTTTGACAGCATGGAACTTGAGCTGCATGAACTATACGTTTGTATAAAACCTAATGATCATGTGATCCAGAATCTTAATTTTTTTCTTTTTGGTTTATTTCCAGGTTTAAATTATATCTTGAATTGTCCAAGCTATATCCACATAAATCTTAAAGCTGTGTGCACCTATTGTATGTTAACCTGTGTTTTTTTTTTTTTTGTATTTGTATTTTATTTGTATTTTTATTTCTATTTCTATGCATAAACATCTAAAACCAAGTTGATTCTTGAATGAAACATAACTGAGAACTTCATTAGATCACTCAAGGTATAAAAGGGCAATCTCTGAACAATAAAATGTTTCTCTTTGATGTTTCAGTTCTCAAACTCATGTGGTAAAGAGTCAAAATCCAATAATACCCTTTTGACCTATCAAACAATCCATTGCACAGTAACATCGAAAGTCGTTTCTGCTTAAGTGCATGGTATTGTTCCTGTCAGATCTGTTCTTTTCAGGACCCTAAAGTCACTGCAGGAGCATTAGGACAATCACAGCCAGTCTGCAAATATTTGTCATGCAGGAAGCTGCTAGGTTCAGACAGTTACCCACTGTCATCACGACAATATATGCATGATGTTCTCATGATATAAAACTAGAATTAGTTCAGTGACAGGTGATTTGATTTTCAGCAATCTCAGGCTCATCTGCGTGTTTGTGTCTTATGCCTGCTTTTTATTGGTTTCCACCTCAGCTCGCTCCAAGAGTGTTATGCCAGGGGAAGGTAGCCCTCGATCCACTCACACTGGTTTTAAGAGATCCATGGAGAAACCTCTGAAGACGGGTTGGCTGAAGAAGCAGAGATCCATCGTAAAGAACTGGCAGCTGCGCTTCTTTGTGCTGAGAGGAAACGTCCTTACATACCATAAAGATGACAAAGAGAGTGGCGTCCAGGTAGGAGACAAGCAAGCATGAGCAATAGAAACATTACATTTTTAATTAAACATTTTTTGTTATTATTTTTAATGCAGCATTTTTTTTTCTGTATACATCTTTCTTTTTGTTCTTTCCTGTTTTGTGTTATTAGTATTTTTTACACTTTTTTTCAGTGCCAGTCCTGTCATGAAAAGTTGAATTTATTTATTTATTTATTTTATTATATTATTATTTTGGTATTTGGTTTCAGTTTTTTTTTTTTTTTTTTTTTTTTTTTTTTTGGTTTGATTTTATTTCCTCCTTATTTTTAATCATGATATTTTGTTCTTCTTTTTTTTTTAAATCATTTTCTTTTGTTTATTTCCAGGTTTAATGTAAATCTTGAATTCTAGATTTTCAGTGTGGTCTCAGACTTTTCTGTCTGAATCTGACTGAATGTCATCTAAATATTTCCAAACTGTTAGTGACATTCAAAACCAATAACGTAACGTTTTCTTTTTCTACAAAAGTGAAATTTGTTTTTATTTATATATATATATTTTTTTTTTCTGATATTTATTATTATATTATTTATGACATCATTTTATCTACTGATTTACTTCATTTATTTACTGTTATTTATTTTCTATTTACTAATTTATTTTCCACTCAGTAACTATTCCCTCTTGTCTCTGATTTTGATCTCAGGGAACTATACCTTTGTTCTCATGCCAAGTTAATGAGCTGCCATCAAATGCAGATGATAAATTCCTGTTTGAGATTATCCCAGGTAAGTCTTTTTATTTAGTTTCATTTAGTTTAGTTTCATTATTACGTGTATCACAGGCCTGTCATCTATGCAAGTTGTTGTATAGTGTAAAATATCATGGGCTACTACTGTATATGTTGGAGGGTAAAATCATACAGCTGTTGTGTCCCTGATGCTGCAGGTAGCAGTACAGATCGGGAGCGGGATGCCTATGTTCTCATGGCGACGAGTCAAAGCGAGATGGAAGAGTGGGTGCGCTCTATTCGCAAAGCCATCGGATCACGGTCCAGTGGAGGTATCTCATTCATCATACAAATAAACAATATAAATGTGTTTGTTACAGATTGAGAGGTTCTCATAATAATCATTCTCTCTCATACTGTAAGAATGTTTCTTGTTTACTATAACTTTGCTGTGTTGTAACACACTATAATGTACAATGTCCAAAAGGGTGTCCTATTCATAAACTGCCACTGCAATTCAATAAAATTATGTTTCTTTCTTCAAAGTATTTGGAAAGAGCCTTTCAGACATCATGGTATATGAGAAGAAATTTGGGTCACGTCTGGTGCCTATCCTGGTGGAGAAGTGTGCTGAATTCATCAGAGAGCACGGTCTGATTGAGGAGGGCATCTTTCGCCTGCCAGGACAGGACAACCAGGTCAAACAGTTCAGAGAGGCCTTTGATGCCGGAGAGAGACCCTCATTCCCCAGGTAAAGCTTCACATGTGTAAATCTGTGTGAAACAGCACAAGGATGGTGTAGAGAACTGGTCTGAATAAAGCATATTGTTTACAGACAGTATTCTGATGGTACCATAGTCCAGTAATGGCATGCAATGGTAATATTGATATGTACCATTCTATTGAATACTTCATGTGCTATGGCATTTAATACTTCAAAGAATACCATGATATTATCATGGCACACTACCATTCAGACTTTGAGTGTGTAAGATTTTTTTATGTTTTTGATAAAAAAAAAGTCACTTATGCTCACCAAGACTGCATTTATTTGATCAAATAAAGTATAGTATG
Organism: Cyprinus carpio; assembly: GCF_018340385.1. Taxonomy (NCBI): domain Eukaryota; kingdom Metazoa; phylum Chordata; class Actinopteri; order Cypriniformes; family Cyprinidae; genus Cyprinus; species Cyprinus carpio. The sequence continues at coordinate 40,581 of NC_056576.1, read as the reverse complement.
GTACAAAATACAGCAAAAACAGAAATATTGTGAAATATTATTACAATTTAAAATAACTGTTTTCTGTTTTAATATCTTTTCAAATAATAATTTATTCCTATGATGGCAAAGCTGAATTTTCAGCATTATTACTCTAGTCTTCAGTGTCACATATTACTTCAGAAATCATTTTAATATGCTGATTTGCTGCTCAAGAAACATTCCCTATTATTATTAATGTTGAAAACAGTTGGACTGCTTAATATTTTTTTGTGGAAACGGGATTCTTTGATGAATTAAAAGTTCAAAAGAGTAGCATTTATTAGAAATAAATGAATGATTGTACAAATATCTTTACCTTCACATTTGTATTAAAAATGTATTAAAATAAATGTATTTAAAAAACTACAGACTTTTGAATAACAATACAAAACAAGGTAATACATTGGCTTATTTTATTTTTTCATTTAATTTGTTTGCAAAAACTTATCCATAATCTATCTATTTAATATGATTTTTGTATCTGATTTTGTGACCATGCAATATTCTTTAAAGTTTGCATGCGAATGGGGCTTTTAAGTGGATAAACACACTCTGCATGACCATTTATGGTGACACTGAAGTCTTCATTGCTATTTTGAGGAAGTAGAATAGGTAAAGAGTTTGACCCAGAAAGTTTGAACTAGGTGTGTGTGTGAGAGAGAGAGAGAGAGAGAGAGAGAGAGAGAGAGAGAGAGAGAGAGACGTGCAAAAGCACAAGAGATAGAGAAAGAGAAATACAAAAGCACATTATTTCAGAGGAACCTGGCACACACTGTTTATCTGCGGCTTAGCCACATCCTGTCCTGACTAACAGAGATCTTGCCATTCAACACACGCACATATCTGTTTGACAAGCAACTGTTTGTGCATTTCATCTTCATCCTTTCTGATTGCAAAGAAGATTAATAGACTGTAATGACGCAATGTCACATTTTTATTTATTTGTTCATTCCTTCTGCCTGCAGTGACACTGATGTCCACACGGTGGCGTCCTTACTTAAGTTGTACCTCAGAGAGCTTCCTGAACCTGTTGTGCCCTGGACTCAATATCAGGACTTCCTTGACAGCACTCTGATGCTGGATGCCGCCACTGCAGCTGTGAGAACCCCATTCACAAAGACAGTATATCAGAAGAGTAATGATTCTTTGACTAACTGCAATCTGATCAATCCCAGGGCAAAGAAAAGCTGGAGAAACAAATCAGCCTTCTGCCAAAAGTGAACTACAACCTCCTGAGTTACATCTGCAGGTACAAGTCCCTATAAGAATGAAAAAGGATCAGACAGTACTGATAGGAGCAAAAACAAGCTGTGGAAGGCTGACACTGGTATATCCATATTTATTACTGCAGATTCCTTTTTGAGGTCCAACAGAACTCAAAGGTGAATAAGATGAGTGTTGAGAATCTGGCCACGGTGATGGGAGTGAACCTGTTCAAACCGCAAGTGGAGGACGCCATCAGTATGATGAAAGGTCATTTATCATCCTAAGACAAATAACACATGTTCTATGTCATTTATATTGTTTTAAAAATACCTCATAAATTCAAAATATTATGTCTTTTAGTCCATGTCTGTTCAAAATATACATATACATATTAAGCAGACAATATTAAAATTTACAGCATTTCTTTTCTGGAAAAAAAAGGAACACCAAATATTAATGACATCATCTCTTTCTCCAATTTTTAGTATTTTTGTCCAACTAAAAGCTCTCTAGAAGGAGAATATCCCTTGCAAAATCAAGAAGCATGTCATGGCATACTAGCATACTACTTTTTCTGCAGTAAACTTTTCATGCTATATATTCAGTAGTTCAACAGTTGGGTAATATGTTTTAAACTAAAGGCTATTGGCTATATTTAAAAAGAAATGCTTTGACATATCACATAACTTCCTGTTTTAACATCAAACAGAAAAAGTTCTTTGGTTGTTTATGGGGTATTTAACCTGAACTGTAATGAGTCAGAGTGAGATTTTTAAGTATGGTGTCTATGGTTAACACATTGTAGCGATGATCCTTGTTCTCACCTTACACACACAGGAACTCCCATGATACAGAAGGTAATGACGGTGATGATCAGACACCATGAGCTGCTTTTCCCACCCTCTAAAGACATGCTGCCATCTCCTCTTCCGAGCAAGAAAAACAAAAGCAAGAAGAACAGTAACCCTCGCAGTTTTGTGGGCTGGGAGTCTGCAGAGGTACTGATCACGTACTGTAAAATAACCATGGAAAACTTGCAAATATCAGACCATTTTAAAATTGCTTTAATAACAAAATCATGGAACATTTAAAATATCCTGTTCAAAAATATGGGGTCGGTAAGAGTTTTTAATGTTTTTGAAAGAAGTCCTTTCACCAAGACTCAATTATTTGTTCAAAAATACAGTAAATCTGTAATATTGTGAAATAGTATTAATATATTTCTATTTTGATATATTTTAAATGTAATTTATTTCTGCAATAGCTGCCATTACTCCAGTCTCCGGTCAGTCACATGATCCTTTATAAATCACTTCATACATTTTATTTTTGAGTAAACTGTGATAATCAAGGAATTTATTTGAAATATAATTTTTTTTAAATGCCTTTAATGTCATGTTTTACCAATTTAATGTGTCTTTACTGAATAAAAGTATTGATGTCTTTTTAAAATGTTCTTACTTAAAGTTTTGAATGGTAGTGTTTAAAAATTACATTTGGCCTTATGTTTGGCAATATCAGGACATTTCAAAATTCTGAAATATTTTATCAGTTGTGAATTATTCAGCTAGAAAATTTGTACATTTTCTTTAGAGAATTTAAGAATTTAGAAGGCATATTATTTATAATGTAATTTATATATATATAAAAAAAGCAATCAAAATAGCTGGAAAGGTTTTTTTGTTTGTAGGCTTCAAAATGAGAATACATTCATATTTGATGAACACACCTACTATTTGTCACGGTCACTGTGTTAACTGATCATATCACTCTTCTCTAAATGTGAGGTGTCCTCCCTGTCTGAATCTCCTGAGGAAGAGGAAATGGACACACCTGATGAAGAGAAGAAGGACCTGTGGTCATCTGAGACAGGGTCAGAAGGCACACCTCTTTCTCCTACCTCTCCATTTTCATCTACAACCGACATGTTGCCCGACAGCCCCAGAAAAAGGACTCAAACTCTACCTAGCTTGGGCTGTCCGTCAGTGGGAAAAACAGTCCGCGAGCCTTCTTGGGAACCCTGGAGCAGGTTCCAGGAGAGCTTTAACGAGAACGAAGAGAAAACATTCTCAGAGGATATCTTTAAGTTACTTGACCTGCAGAAAATGACACTGTTTTCTGGAGGGCAGAAAAGTGAAAAGGAAAAAGTTGAAGGACAAAAGGACACAGAGGACACAGGCTTGCATAAGACAGCTAGCGATAATGTTGACAAACAGATAGATGCTCTAAAAACACAGGCACAGAGCACAACGCCCTTGCCCAAACCTCGACTGAGCAACCAAGTGAGTGCTGCACCTGTGAGCAGGGAGAAGCCAGCGGCACCTTCAGCACCAGCTCTACAGAAAAGCAATGCAGCTCAACCAGAAAACACAGACTCAGCGGTCATCATCAACAGGTATGGCCCAAATACAAGTGTATCTGTGTTCATTATTTGTCATGCAGTAATTAGCAGAGTTTGCTATGGGTCAGTGATTTAAACAAACATCCTTCAGACATATTTGCATGCTAGACAATAAAATGGACTTATACTTACATTGAAGGATGAATCTGGGCCATATCTAGGGACCAGAATGTCAAAGAGTCTTGGGGGTGAGCATTTTATATGTGGCCCATTAAGTAATCAACAGTTAGCAACCACATAGAACACTCTCTTGCAACAACTCAGAACACTCTTATTGTGTCAGGGATCTAGTTAATTTGGTTGACTTTCTCCAATAAATAAAACAAACTGATTAAAATGTAAAAGTCACTTATGCTCACCAGGGCTGCATTTATATGAATAAAAATACAGTAAATAGTATTTTAGTTTAATAGATTTTAAGATGTAATTAATTCCTATGATGGCAAAGCAGATATTTAAGCAGCCATTGCTCCAGTCTTTAGTGTCACATGATCCTTCAGAAATCATTCTAATTGGCTGATGTGGTGCTCAAGTGACACTTCTTATTATTATCAATATTGAAAACAGTTGTGCTGCTTAATATATTTGTGGAAACAGTGATAATTATTTTTTTTTCAGGATTCTTTCATGAATAGAAAGTTGAAAATAACAGTATTTATTTGAAATGCAAATCTTGTGTAACATCATAAATGGTTTTAACTTTTGATCTGTCTTACTGACCTCATATGTATAGGCTGTATATAAATTCCTGTATGTGTTTGTACCGTCAGTCTCCAGCAGAAGAACAAAGAGCTGAGCGCTACAGTGACAGAGTTGCAGGCAGCACTTGAGGCAGAGCGACGCTGCAAAGCTGCGTTAGAGATCTTACTACGCAATGCAGAGCGCACCAGGGATGAAGCACTCGTGCGCAATGAGCAGCTGAACAGAGAGATTCAAGAATTCCTCAGCAGACCGACTGGTGGACCGTCATAATGACACCATCAAATGAACAAAGTTCTAAATAAGTCCTGTACAATACAAGCAATCTGGAAAACTCCATCAGATTTTATACCATTAACTGCTCTGAATAATGTCTTCTAAAGTAAGACTAGTGGTAATGTCCATCTCTCAGATGTTATGATGTGACATAAGTAAACCCGCTACAGTATTTGTACAGAAATTACAGATTTGATCTACTTATTAAGTTTCACTCTGAGATTGTGATCCGTAACAAGACAAGATGTGAATTTTGAAGTGATGCAGTATTGGACTAAACAGTTTAGAGATTTATAAAGAATATTTAATTACTTTCTGTTTAAATTTTATAGTATTTTCTAATGAATCTCAAAAAATAACCCCACAACAAAAACTAACAGGCTAGTCAGATTTGGTTTTAAAGAGTTTTTAGGCACTTGACAGCTAGTCTGGCAGAGAGTTCCTTGATCCAACTAAGGCCAGTTTGGTTTAATCCGTTTTTTTTTTCTACATGGAGAAGTTTTGCCCACCTTCAATTATTAATGACAAATTTAAAAACTATTGTGACAAAGGTTTAAAATGATTGTTTATGTGATCACAAAACTGTGCTAGACTCCATTAGAGTCTGTCAACAATTTGGTGAAAAGGGCAAAAAAACACAAAATGTGGATTGCTGTCAGTAAATAAACAGTTTTTATCTGGCTTTTCTTTCCTGCACCTTCACTTCTGTTGTCTGGTTGCAGTCAGAAGAGATAAAATGTGACAGAGTGTGAGAAAGAAATGGGAAGAATGCTTTCAGATCAGAATACACACACGAGACCACATGTGTGTTTTAGGGGAAGTGGTAAAAAGACTAGGAATTACGTAAGAAAGAGAAGACCAGATAGCATTGTGTCTGTCAGCTGTCATAATGCTGATTAAATGATAGGGAAGGAATTTCCTATTTCCGATCAGGCTGGATTATACAGATAAAGTGCTGCTCAAATTCAACACAAAGCTGATATTGAGAATATATGATCAGGTGAGTCATTCATGTGGTGGATTCCAGTTTATTCTGTGATGCTTTTAAATGGATCTTTCTCGATGGTTCTCTTGTTCACTTAAATTGAGCTCATAGCAGCACCACAGTTTCAAAGATAAACAACACTGTCATCAAGTGTATCTTCTACGTACAGGAAAGATTGAGCGTGAGGAAGAAAGTAGAGGAAGAGAGTGAGCGTGAGCATTACAGCATGTGGCACCAATCTGGGTCAACATTTCACGTGCATACCCATCCCATACCCATTTACCTGTGGAACACAAAATAAATTTTGAAGAATGCACATGCTGTTCTTTATAAATTTTGTGTGTATGTGTATGAAAAGCAGCATTTTTATTTTATTTATTTATTTTGTATTCATGTGTATTACTAAATATGATATACAGGCTGCTTCAGATGACTTACTATTTTTTTTTGCCACGAAGGATTTAGTGCATGAGTGAATCATATGATTCAGACTGAATCGCGAACCCTTTTCTAATCAGACTGACTCTCAAGTCGTCAGTACTGTCAGTTCTGATTTTAATCAGCCGTTGGAAACTATAATTTGAAGCTACTAACTACATTTTTCAGCTACCATAGTTTGACAGAATGTCAGCTGTATTTTAAAAACAAGCTACTTTTTCCAACAAGTGCTATTTAATGTGATGCAACGTTACATGCCTGTTCATTGTTTGCACAGCTTTACAGCTAAACCGAGCGAAACACGCTCATAAATGGGTTATTCAGAGTCTGAATCATTCTAGTGATTCATGAATCGGTTCGTCTTAAATGACCCTCTCTCCCTAATCTGAATTCCGATTCCCTTTATTATATACAGGTGCATCTCAATAAATTAGAATGTAGTGGAAAAGTAATTTTATTTCAGTCTGAAATTCTGAGTTGTGATTTTATTGTTTTGTATGTATTAAATGAAGGTTTTGTGAAGTAGTTGTGGTCTTTGTTTATTTTAATTTTTGTGATTCGTGCTTACTTTTAACAAAAACCCACCAATTCACTATCTCAAACAATAAGAATATGGTGACATTCCAATAAGCTAATCAACTCAAAACACCTGCAAAGGTTTCCTGAGCTTTCAAAATGATCTCTCAGTTTGGTTCACTAGGCTACACAATCATGGGGAAGACTGCTGATCTGACAGTTGTCCAGAAGACGATCATTGACACCCTTCACAAGGAGGGTAAGCCACAAACATTCATTAACAAAGATGCTGGCTGTTCAAGGAGTGCTGTATCCAAGCATGTTAACAGAAAGTTGAGTGGAAGGAAAAAGTGTGGAAGAAAAAGATGCACAACCAACAGAGAAAACCGCAGCCTTATGAGGATTGTCAAGCAAAATCGATTAAAAATTTTAGAGAACTTCACAAGGAATGGACTGAGGCTGGGGTCAAGGCATCAAGAGCCACCACACACAGACCTGTCAAGGAATTTGGCTACAGTTGTTGTATTCCTCTTGTTAAGCCACTCCTGAACCACAGACAACATCAGAGGCACCTTACCTGGGCTAAGGAGAAGAAGAACTGGACTGTTGCCCAGTGGTCCAAAGTCCTCTTTTCAGACGAAAGCAAGTTTTGTATATCATTTGGAAACAAAGGTCCTAGAGTCTGGAGAGAACTGGACTTGAGCTCATAGCCCAAGTTGCTTGAAGTCCAGTGTTAAGTTTCCACAGTCTGTGATGATTTGGGGTGCTGTGTCATCTGCTGGTGTTGGTCCATTGAGTTTTTTGAAAACCAAAGTCACTGCACCCGTTTACCAAGAAATTTTGGAGCACTTCATGCTTCCTTCTGCTGACCAGCTTTTTGAAGATGCTGATTTCATTTTCCAGCAGGATTTGGCACCTGCCCACACTGCCAAAAGCACCAAAAGTTGGTTAAATGACCATGGTGTTGGTGTGCTTGACTGGCCAGCAAACTCAACAGACCTGAACCTGATAGAGAATCTATGGGGTATTGTCAAGAGGAAAATGAGAAACGAGACCAAAAATGCAGATAAGCTGAAGGCGTATTGTCAAGAGGAAAATGAGAAACGAGACCAAAAATGCAGCCCACAAACTGATCACCTCCATGCCACGCCGAATTGAGACAGTACTTAAAGCAAAAGGAGCCCCTACCAAGTATTGAGTACATGTACAGTAAATTAACATACTTTCCAGAAGGCCACGATTCAATAAATTTTTTTTTTTTTTATTGGTCTTATGAAGTATTCTAATTTGTTGTGATAGTGAATTGGTGGGTTTTTGTTAAATGTGAGCCTAAATCATCACAATTAAAAGAACCAAAGACTTAAACTACTTCAGTCTGTGTGCACTGAATTTATTTAATAAACGAGTCACAATTTGAGTTGAATTACATGAAATTTTCCACGACATTCTAATTTATTAAGATGCACCTGTATATATTTTTTTAGTAATTTTGGTTGACACATTTTGATAGCTGTATTTTGTATTCAATATCACCAACATGGCTTCAGCATATTTTGGGAAGTAAAGCACAAATCAAAAAATACTTAAACTTTTCTTTTAGACACTTGACAGTGGAAACAATTGGAGTATGGACGTGTTGCAGAATTTTTCCTTTTGTAGTCCACAGAAAAATAATTGATGAAAGTCATCAGCTTTGTTGAGCGCGCGCGTGCATTAGCTGACTGAAATCCGGACTCTTGTAAATTCTCTCATCATAAACAGCAAAACGCAGATGTACGTACAATTTAAATAAGAGATTCATTTTGCAGTGTAGACAGCTTCAGTGATTATAAGGACAGTTTTGTTTTTTTGAGAGTGCTTAAACTCGCCATAGATCAAAGTTAGTGATAATGTCACTTTCTGTATAGGCTATAATTTATTCGCTGTTTGAATAACCTTGGAAAGGAAACGTTATATAATTATAAATTTCTAATGTTTTAATTAAATTGTAATCAAGTTAAATACAAATTCCGTCCCATTAAAATATTTTATAAGCCTACATAACACACTGTCTGGTTCTTGCCTAAATAGACATGATGTTTGGATTTAATAGATTTGGCTGCTTTTAGCCTTACCCTAGAGTTGGTTCACCCTCCGCCTATGCATAAAACTGTTCTTTATTTCTAGACCTGCAAAAGTAAATCAAAAATGCATGTGCATTTTTATATGAATATACAGTACTGTTGTCCATTTATATATACCGTTGTCATTGAACAGCCTTGGATTCCAAATGTTTGAGAACCACTGCCCTAGATCCTGTGCCAGATTAGAGGAAACACAGATTTAGATCAGACAGGCTGAAATTATCTTGGGCAAGTATTGGAAGTAGATATTTTTCTTGACTGAAGCATTCTTCTGATAATTACCTCAATACAGTTTTGCAGAGTTGGGATATGCCACTGTATGAAGTCCCTCTATTAAGTACTTGACATCCTGAGCCTCTAGAGACGTTTTCCACTGGCCACAGAGCTGTGCCAGCCCCTCAGAATGGGTGATAAGGGCTTCCCTCCACTTCTGAATGAGCGATTTGTTTTTTGCCGTAAGCACAGAAGCTTTTCAGCAGGCACCCTGGTGCACACCCCTACAGATGATAAGATGCTCCAGAAATCAGTGGAAATACAAACAAAATATCCACATGCACTGAATTCTTAGTAGCTTTTGTTTGTGTTCGAAAAAAGTTACAGTCTTATGTCCACAGTTTAAACAACTTCTTATTTATTTCCCATGAGGAAGTATTTGACTTTCAAGTACTCATTTCATTGCAATTGATGCTTACAAACCTCTCTGAGATAGACACAGATTTACAGATTACAGAACTGCAATGGCAAAAAGTGGCACAGTCTATCCTGCAACCTCTCACACCTCATTTCAATTTCCATAACCACAGATATTTATCCACTCTTGTTCAAAGATATGGAGGCACTCTTCAGACATTTGTCAAAAAGAAATGGTCAATAAACTTAAGTCCCCAACACTCATAGGAAATCATCGGAAAAACAAATAAACACTAGGTCCAAAATCTGCCCTGGCTCACCCACCCAAACAAAGGAAGGGGCTTCTGCACGTATCAGAGCAATGTTTACAAAATCCTCATTAAGGAAAAGAAAGCAGATAACGGTACACGCGCACACACACACACACACACACACACACATACACACTGGGACACTATGAACACTAGAAATGCAGAGCTTCCTAGTTTGTAGATAAGGGACAGAGAGAGAAAGTAGAGAGAGCAAAAGTGAGGGAGAGAGATGAAAAAACATTTGAAAAAAGATGCCACAGAGGGACATCACTTTCACGTAATGAAAATGCTCAGAGGTCAGGAATAGAGGCACTTTAATGCAGTGACCAGTCTGCGGCTACATATAAGAACCAAAACAGCATAGGACGGCTTTTCTTTCCTACATTCTGTACTGGAGCGAGCATTGACCTTCTATCCAGAAGAAAGGGTTGAGTTCTTCAAATAAGGGGCATTTGTCACTGAATCTATAGATCTAGATTTTGCTCCTGTAAAACTCTGCACCTATAGCTGATACAGACCTCATTTGCCTCACATCATGGGTGCCAGCAGGAATTACTTTTGGATTATGTGTACATCCAGCACATCTGTTTTATTGGCCTTTTTCTTGCTTTCCTGGGGGTCTTTCTGTGCACAAAGTAGCCCTATCGGCTCCCCCGAGAGGCTCCACACTGCTCCAGGGTTAGATGACGGACATGGAGGGGTTCTGGATCCTTCACTCCTGGAGCAGGACAGTGAGGTGGACATGCAGAGCTTGCTGGAGACCCTGAAGGGACAGTTTCTACGCACTTTTAACCTGACACGTCCCGGCCCCCCTGTGCAGCCAGGGACCACTCGAGTAGAGCCCCCTGAATACATGCTGGAGCTCTATAACCGCTTTGCCAGTGACCGGACAGCAATGCCTTCTGCAAACATTGTACGCAGCTTTAAAAATGAAGGTAACTGCATATTTATTTTTCCATGAAGGACTGTATAACTGTTTGTATTCTGGGAATTTTTGTTGGTTTATGTAAAATATCGTGATAGCAATAAAATAATTTATTTTCTATTGTGGATGTAATACAAAAACACATAAATGGTAACTTAGTATTTAAAGTGAATTAACAATAAATTAATGATTAACAATAAAGTAATAAAATAAGCAATAAAATAAAATTCTAGAAAAGTTATCTAAAATGCATTTTTTGGTTGTGCACTATTTGCTCATTGATTAAAATAAAATACTAATGCTTGATGAATTATGTACAATTAATTGAGAAAATATAATAACAGCTGGCTTTTTTGGGTGTGTACTGTATCATTATAATAATAGCACTTTGATGCAAATTTAATATCTCTGAATAACTATTTGAACAATTAAAATAAATTTTAAATGTATTTGTGTTGTGTTGTGAAATTTAATATAATCTTCATGTTGTCTAGAAATGCATCCCAAAAGTGGATGACCTCATTTTCACCCAGTTACATTCATTTTAATTAAATAGACAGTTAATCTTGCCCAAGTGCACACATGTACAATATATATGACCCCAAAAATGTCTAATAATATTACTATATATTAAATGTATTTAATGTGTGTGCATATATATATATATATATATATATATATATATATATATATATATATTATATTAATTATATTATATTATATTATATTTGTATATTTTATTGTAATGTATTTGAAGTATTATTTATGGTAGATTTAATGACAACCTGAGAATCTGAATTCCTAATTTTTGTGTATGTGTGTGTGTGTGTTGTTCTTTACAGACTCCTCCCCATGTAGCGTGGGACCTGGTGGGGTGAGACGGCACCCACTTATCTTCAACGTGTCTATCCCACATCACGAAAGAGTTGCTGCAGCTGAGCTCCGACTGTACACTTTGGTCCAGACTGACCGCAACAAATACATTGGTGTTGACAGAAAAGTCACCATATATGAATGAAAAAACATCTTGAAACGAACAGCAGTCAGCAAATAAAAGGGGACAATATTGAGGGGAGGAAATCAAACAAAGCATGAGAAAGAAACAGAACTAGTGGAGTTTGGCATCTCGACAGGTTTACGGTACAGATAATGGGTGGGAATCCTTTGACATGACCGCTGCAGTGCAACTTTGGCGGAAATCAGACTATGGCACCACCCACAGTCTGGAGGTCCACATAGCCAGTTTGAACTCTCAGAGTTTGACATCAGCTGAAGGTAAGGATGAAGGCAACACCAGAGGAGGGGACATGGACATTGACACCAGCCCTGAGGACAAAACACAAACCCTTAATGATCGTCTTCTCTGATGACCAGAGCGGAGACCACCGCGGAGACAAACGAGAATTGAATGAACTGATCCACCATGAGACCACTGGGCTGGGTGTTCAAGACAACCTTGACCTAGAACTGAACGGTCTCTGGGATGACCTGGAAGTTATGGGTCAAAAAGATGGGAATGAGATAGAGGAGCAGAGCGAGGAAGCTCTGATACAGATGCGCTCTAACTTCATCTATGACACAGCGTCTAGAATCCGACGCAATGCCAAAGGCAACCAGTGTAAAAAGACTTCCCTCTATGTGGACTTCAAAGAGATCGGCTGGGACAGTTGGATCCTAGCGCCCTCCGGTTATGAAGCCTTTGAGTGTACGTGGATGTGCATGTACCCTTTGACCAAACATGTTACACCTACAAAACATGCCATTGTGCAAACTTTGGTCAGTCTGAAAAGTCCACAAAGAGTGTCCAGGGCTTGTTGCGTACCCACTGAACTAGATCCCATCTCCCTGCTCTACCTAGATGATGCAGGTGTGGTGACATATCAGTATAAATATGAAGGTATGGTGGTTGCTAAGTGTGGATGCAGATAGTATTTAATGGACTTGGGGAAGTGGGGTGAAGCTGGGCCAAAAGCTTAGAGATTGAATTGGAAGGAAACTAAAAGACAGTTATTGTCTACGGCCTACATACCAAGTTTCTTTCAAATGGCAGTGGATGAGCTCTTACTCCCAACCTTAACAACGTTAACAGGAGTCATGAAATGAATGGAACCTGCCAATTCTAGAGCCATGTGACGAGGGGCCATAATACAAAATTTAGTGGGAACGGTGACCATTTCATCCCTGCTGAATAAGGATTGGGTGGAACATAAGACAATAATTGAACCACTTGACACGCCTCAAGATCAGCGGGGATAAATGAACTGTTCTTATCAGAAAAGACTGAAGTTTAAGTCAGAGATTATATCAACTTCAACTCGTTACATACTTGGCCATATCGTTTGCGTCAGCAAAGCCCTTGCTAAGTGGGTGCTTTTAGTGATGGCAGCGAACTCAAGAACCACGGGGTCAGTCCAGTGACACTACCAGAGACAAGAAGCCTGTGAAATGGCCTGTTTCCAGTTTCCACAAAGCTCAATATCATATCTGTCGTGACACTGCCGAGTCAATATGTAGTTTCCTGCCTAACAGAATGCATTTGATATGAACTGTCAAAATTAAAGTGAAATGGTTGTCAGAAAAATCTTGTAAATGAGGGAAGTGGTAAAACACACCAGAACGGACCAGTCTGGACTTTCGATTGTGTCTGTGAACAAAATCCTACTCTGGATATTCACAGTTAGCTGTCAGTATTGTGAAACACTTTTAGGGCAAATGGTCTCATTCATTAACCATGCATACACACAGATTTGACAGAAAGATTCTGAAATAACTTTCGTATTAAAATTGTATTCTAAATTGAAAACAGGAACAGCTAAAACTACACATATGCAAAAAACAACACTCTGGGTGGAAGATGAAATTAATGAAATTAATTAAATGATTTCATCATATTATAGCTTGAGTTTTGAGGTTTCTCTGTAGAAAAACAGAAACATGTATGTACAGCTGGCTACTGAGAGTTTTGTGTAATCTGGGTCTGTATAAAAGATGGTTATTGTGTTTGAACTGGTTTTAAGGATGCACACTTTGCTGCTGAGAGTGATGAAAGGCTGTAAAGGAAAGGTTGTGTGGCGTGCGATTAATGGTTTAGGTGTGTTTTATGCAAAAAAGTAACCTCAGGCATTCGATTGATCATTTCGAAAACTCCAAATTCATTTACATTAGATGGAGGACAAGAATAAATTAATATGCCATATGTATGTGTTTGTGAATTATGCAAAACACATTTTTGTTAGAAGTACTCCTGTGGATATAAATACAAAATAATCCATGCAATTATGAAATCAGTAAATAGATGATCATGAAAGAGACACCGGAAAAGAACCTCTGAAATGTCTCAAAACCATATAGAATTACTCTTAAATCAGTTGCCATTCTCTTTTCTTCAGTAACATTTCTTCATACTGAAACCTTATCTGCATTTTACTATGGAATTAATTTACAAATCAGCATGTCACTGCTGAGATATAAGAATGGGACAGTTGACAAAGGATGCAGGTTGTACACTTTGTTCCATTGGCAACAGATGACATCAACAAGCGGGATACAGGAGGCTTTCACCCCCTCCTGCACCACATGCCGTGCAAGCTGCGCTCCCACCCCTAAGCACGGCCGTGATAAGAAGGTGTCAGGTCCAAAAAACATGTGTGTGAGGACCAAAGACAATTCCAAGCTGCACGGAGGGCGGAAGACAACTGAGTCCTGGAAATGAGGAGAGTTATATATCATATCTACTTTTTGACCTTACAAAAGACACATAATTTACTCCCCATCGCTCTCCTCCTGTAGTCTTCTGTCATTCCTCTATTCCTTTTGGACCCTTATCACCGTTAGGGCGGGAGGATGAATGGAAACTGTCTTGCAAGGTCATGCCACCCACAGATATCCTTCACAAGACTTTTCAGCCTGATAATTTCTGCCAGGATTATTCCCATGACTGACGCATACTTTGCATTACTGATGTTATTATTAACTTTACTGTTGTTGGAGTACAAATTGCGTCTGCTGCTTTGTATGATTATAAAGCTTATTTATTTATTAATTTTATTTGTTTTTTGTTATTATTTAGGTGACTTTGTATAGCGATACTGTACATAGGCCTACATACACTATACAGAGTATGTTATACTTTATGATGTTGTTGTGCAAATAATATGGGTATACAAGCATATAAATTAATTTAAAATCAAATTATTAATTGTAATAATTTATCCCTTTTCTCATGTAGTATGTGTGTGAAATACTCAGTGATGTTGTATGCCGCTTTTATCAATCGCTTTTCAAGTACTGATGTCTTGTTAGGATTTGTTTATATCTTTTAAATAGTTTTGTTGATCATCTTGTCCCTTGTACCCAGACACTCCATAACTCCTTAACCAAGATATATTTAGCCACGATCAGTCCAGAGCTCGCTGTTTAGACATTGGTGTGGGAAATAAATTTAACTTCCCATTGAAGACCAGTAGCTCAAGGCCCATAGTTTACAAGGTGTCATAAACAGATCCACATCCATGGGAAGCTGACTGGGAAACTAACGAGTACACAGACTCATCTGCTCTGTGGCTTGAGACTGTGGCAGATGTATTTGTTTCTGTTTTTTTGGGGGGGGGGGGGGGTGGGAAGCTTAAGAAGTGTTTAGCTTTTGATTTCTATATATTTAAGATGTGAAGTTGGTAATTGCCAGTTGCCATTGCAAAACAATGTTTGTTTTGTTTTTTTTTTTTTTTTTTTGCCTCATACAAATGCACAGATGTTGTAAATAAAATTATATTTTGAAGAAATTTTCTGTGATTTACGTTGTTCTTTTTTCATTTTTATTTTTGTTTACCATACTATTTATTAACAAATGTATCATTGATAATCCTCTTTTGTCCACTGTAGTCCTGTTAATGTCTAAGTGGAAACTTAATGGTTGTCTCTCTGTCTCTCATTTATCTTGCCACAAAAATCTACTGTATGTCAAGAAAGTTAAACCAAGGATGGGAAACAATGTAGACCCTCCAGTATGTTTATTGAGCTGGAATGATGACAGTTCAGGACCTCCTGACCAATTATACACAAGCCTTTGAGTTGAGTCCTATTTAATGAGCTATTTACATATTGCAGAAGCATTTGTGTCTGGATATTGTCATCTAATTCCGGGTGTTCATTTATTGTGTTGACAGAGTAAGTTATTAGCATGTGCTGATGATAACAGACATGCTATGATATTAAAAACAGCAGCAGCAGCAGCAGCAAAAAAAAAAAAAAAGTCAAACATTTTAAAGGATATGAAAATATTTTAATACATTTTATTGTTTTGTTATAACAAAATTATTTGTTATACAGAAGAGTGAAAAGATCAAATGTATAAAAAATATAAAGACTGACAAGACTGTGAAAAAAAAAATAAATAAAGTCAGGTATAGAAGGGTTATTGGACAAAAAAATGTTTAAAAAAAAAGAAAAATAAATGTGTCTATATATATATATAGTCTGGCAGAAACTAGCAAAAACACTTGCGCAGCGCCTTGCGTAAGTGTATGATAGGGCCCTTAGGGTCAGATTGGATATTACATGTTTTAGTTAGTGTAAAACATGACATTTCTTTTTGCCAATAGGTGGCACTATAAATTATAACTGAATATTGGAATGTAGATGTTTTCAGGCTAGGACCAAACATGTGTAGTTTGGGGCGGATTGAACATTGCATGTTTAAGTTAGTGTAAAACAGATGAATGCAATTATCTCTTTAACTGCTGCTAATATCACCACTGTTTATATCAGCCAGAGTGGCACAAGCAAGGAACAATGATTTGGAGCCACCTTGTGGCCACCAACCCACAATCTCAAAACAGGTGAAATTGTAAACTTTGTCATGTGAATACTGGTGCAAATTTACTCACCGTCATGTTATTCCAAAATTGTGCGAACGTGTAGTGTCAATTTAATGAAAATGAATGAGGACTGTTTACTGTCAAGCTCAAAAATAGCATAAATGTGTCATAAAAGTAATCAATACGACTTATGTGCTATATTCCAAGTCTTCTGGTATCACATGATAGTTTTGTGTGTAAAACAGACTGCAATTACAGTTATTATTACTTTGAACTAAGTTTGAACTGTACACCTATTGCTGCTAAGGTAATAATCTTCAA
This sequence comes from Cyprinus carpio, assembly GCF_018340385.1. NCBI lineage: Eukaryota > Metazoa > Chordata > Actinopteri > Cypriniformes > Cyprinidae > Cyprinus > Cyprinus carpio. Next base: position 23,913 of record NC_056576.1, on the reverse strand, counting down.
TCTCTTGCCAACAAGGGTCTTCTGCACCAAGCACTAAGTCATGTTTTGCTTGGGGATCAAATACTTATTTCACTCACTGAAATGCAAATCAATTTCTAACCTTTATATAATGTGTTTTTTTCTGGATTTTTTGGTTGGTATTCTGTCGCTATACGTAAAAAAAAAAAAAAAAAAAAAAGGTACCATAAAAATTACAGACCCTTAATATTCTTTTGTAAGTGGACAAATTTACAAAATCAGCAGGGGATCACATGAATTTTCCCCCACTGTGTGTGTGTGTGTGTGTGTGTGTGTGTATGTATATATATGTCCAGATCGCTTTATTTTTCTTCATAAAATCGACATGTATATACCACATTTTTAACAGTAGAATGAAATTGTTGTTAAGTTGGCATTGTATGTAGTTGACATTACATGTTGTAGCCTTTAGAGAACGCTATACAGCCATTTTAATGTGCTTTCAAATGAATAGGCTATGTCAAATCAACGGTAACTAGATTAAAACACAAATGTGCTTTCAAATGAATATGTCAAATCAACAGTAACTAGATTAAAACACACGATGCTACATAATGTCTAAACAGAAAATAAAAAAACTGTTTTATCTATACAGATAAAAATCTCTGTATAAAGACTGTATAAAGATATAAAGATGTACCTCACACTTTTCGTCAGACCAGTACCGTTTAGTACAATAAATAATGTTATAAGTTTAATGTTTGCTTTTTTTTTTTTTAAGGGGAGGGTCTAAGGCTATTTCAAACATTTTGAATTATTTAAACTGTTAAAGAGTTGAATTCTCATGCTAAACATGGACAAAGTTTAAAAAACAGAGTATTTCTGTGCCGAAGACACTCATCAGGAAAGATTTGTTTTTTTTTTTTTTTCAAGTGTGGCGCTGTATAACGTCATAAAGGGCGGAATTCCTTGTATGGGCACAACTCCTGGAATAGCCCGCTCACATCAACCAGAGTTAGGGCAAGATCGAGCACGAGCACGAGCAGCCCATCAAATAGAGATCGCTAAGACATGTGACCAACTGGGCGGGCAACGTCATCAGAACGCAAAGAATTATGGGTATGTTTGGCCAGTTTACCTGGGCTGGCATAGCAGGCTAGTGTTCTGGCATGAAAAATAATGAAAAATTAGCGTGAAAAACAGAATATAATCGTACAAAATGCAGCGGACTAAAGAAAACATTGTCGGACCATACCGCCTAAAACTAAATCCTAATGCAAAGACGAGATATGACGAGAAAAAAAGGGAATCAAAGGACTGGATCCTTACGAGCAGAGCGACTGGTCAAGGGACGTCTAACTGTTGCCCAACTTCCAGCACCCATATATTTACAACTACACGATACTAAGTGTTAGTGCATACACACACAAAGTTTTCTATGGACTTTTTTATAATGTAAATGTATTCATTTAAATGTATTTACATGTCAAATATGTAAAGAAACTGAAATTAAGTTGGATTGTTACTACTATTTAAGTTATGTACTTGTGTTTGCAACCAAAGAACACTGATTTTGCACAATTATTCCTTAATACAGATAAAGGAGGCAGAATTTCATTCAGTCTTCGTGTATTTTATTTACAGACATGGCTAAAAAATCATTACATGTGAGAAGAGACATTACAAAATATTTTGGAAAACAATAAACATTTACATATTAGATGTGAGCATGGTATATAATTCTCCAAAAGGGCTTGAACCGGTCTGTGTTCGTAGCTTTGACCTCAGTATGGCCGAGGTACAGAGAAGGGGTCCAGTCAGGATCACACTCCAACATTTCATAGGCAGGGTTTGCCTGCAAACACAGTCACCAAATAAATTGCTATGTAGCCTAGATGTACAACATTTAAAACTGATTAACGTTACGCTTTAGTACGTTGGTAACTTAAGCTCATCTTCTAGCCATTTCATGCTACTTAACAGTTAACAGTGGCCTAACGTCAAATCTAATGGTCTGGTTTGAGTCAAACAAAACAAACTGGTTATTTGCCCACAACATAACATTAACAGAGAGTAATTGTAACTTACCTTTGTGAAAATGTTTTGAACACACCATCGTGTGGAGTGTTATCGAAGGTAATCTTGGGCTCCTTACTGCTGCTAACGTTATCCATGCCATTCGTCAACTTTTTGTCACCTCTGAAACATGGCTTGTACTATTATTTTTCCATGCTGGAAAACGATAAAAGGATATTCCGTTCTTAAGCTTTACGCCACTTCTATCGTGAGAACGACTATTCCAGTTTATAACAGCGTTCTTCCCTCCATGCATAGAAGTCTGGCGTGTTATGTTTGTGCCGCGGTTTCCCAAAATGCTTTGCGTTCACCACTGGGAATACGTCATGATGACAACACATTAGCAATCTCTATTGCTTCATTCGGGTTAAGTCGTCGGCAGCGCTGTACAGGGACTTGCTTAAGAAGGATTTTTCATTTTATTTTTGACCACAACTGTGGTGTTGTGTTAAATGCATTTAAGATGTAATTGCATATTGACTCCACTATCTAAAGGCTTATGAATGATAGGAGCAGTAGGCACATCATTGGAGACCCTATGATTTCTGGCCATCATTGATGTTAGCAAGTTGTACGGGAAAGGACTAAGTGAACTACACTTTTTGTCATAAGCAAGCAGTAGGCGGCAGTCAAAACAGGTATTAGTCTACCTACACCCTCTGACTAACATCAGACTGGGGAGTTTGTGATAGTAAGATCAACGTAAGGCCAACGTGAGACTTAATAGACATTAGGTCCCCAGTGAACAGATAATTGGAAGTATAGTGAGTCTGGAATAATCAAATACATAAATTAATACATAATTGACCTTTGTGATCTGTTTTTAATTAGAAACATTGTCTAAACTTAGTGATCACTTAAAATTGGAGTCAGATTGTACACGGAGCTACACTAAAATTTACACTAAATCCTGATCAATTCTGAAGCGCAAGAAAAAGACTGAATACGCATTAAACCTTTGACCAGGTTGCTGGATTCCGCTTTTTGGGCCAGTGGGTGTATTCTTATACCTTTAACTAAATTAAAGCCAGAAGGTGTGGCCAACCTTCAGTGTGTCACACCCAAAGTGCAAGATTGCATACCCTTTTACATCACCAGACACTCATCCATTCCAATACTTGGTAAGAAAGCATGTAAATGGATGCAACTGCTGAAAAGAGTTGAGACTGTTGTAATCAAGCATTCTACTCCCAAAGAGGAGAGAATAGCACAACATCCAACAGTTTTTGAAGGGGTTGGTCAGTTTCTGGGTGAACATAATATCCATGTCAATCCAAAAGCAATCCCAGTCATACGTGGCTGCAGAAAAAATTCCCTTAGCAGTGCTGGGCAAAACTGAAGAGGACACACTAGATCAGCTGTTGCATGCAGACATTATAGCGCCAGTCACCCAGCCCACTCCTTGGGTCAACAGCCTTGTTGTCCCTGAAAAAAAGAATGGGTCATTATGAGTATCACTAGACCAACACAGACTACAAACCCCCGCCACAGGCATGTGATAATGACACATCCCTCCCAGATACACTCAACCACTTTTATTCATGGTTTGAAATGCGAAATGACACACCTACACAAAAACTTCCCATACCTCCCATCGACCAGGTGCTCTATCTGTCTCCAGCCAACGTAAGGAAGACCCTATCTAGGATTAATCCACGCAAGGGTGCGGGTCCTGATGACATACCTGGCCGTGTACTTAAAGACTGTGCTGCACAGCTGATGGATGTCCTAACAGATATCTTCAACACCTCGCTGAGCCAGGCAGTCGTCCCCACATGTCTCAAATCCACAACCATCATACCTGTACCAAAAAAAATCACCTGTGTCCTGTCTAAAGGACTACCATCCCATAGCACTGACTCCAATCATGATGAAGTGCTTTGAGATATTAGTCATGCACAACATCAAAACCAGCCTCCCCAACACACTTGATCCGCTCCAGTTTGCTTACAGTCCAAACTGCTCTTCAGACTATGCAATTTCCTCCCACCCTCCACCTGGCTCTTTACCCATCTAGAAAATAAAGACTCCAATGTCAGAATGCTGTTCATTGACTTCAGCTCAGCATTCAACACAATAATGGGGGAAAAGTCGTGGCCTAGTGATGGTCTCTAGTAGTTAGAGAGTTTGACTCCTAACCCGAAGGTTGTTGGTTCGAGTCTTGGGCCGGCAATACTACGACTGAGGTACCCTTGAGCAAGGCACAGAACCCCTAACTGCTCCCCGGGCACCGCAGCATAAATGGCTGCCCACTGCTCCGAGTGTGTGTTTCACTGCTGTGTGTGTGCTCACTGCTGTGTGTGTGCACTTGGATGGGGTTAAATGCATAGCACACATTCTGAGTATGGGTCACCATACTTGGCTGTATGTCATGTCACTTACACTTTCACTTTCACTTAATCCCACAACGGCTCATTAAGAAACTAAACCTGCTGGGCCTTAAAAATTCCCTCTGTTATTGGATCCTGGACTTTCTAACTGGAAGACCTCAGTCAGTCAACACCTCGAGCACTACCCACACTGAGCCTGGACTTTCTAACTGGAAGACCTCAGTCAGTCAACACCTCGAGCACTACCACACTGAGCACAGGTGCTCCACAAGGCTGTGTGCTCAGCCCACTGCTCTTCACGTTGCTGACCCAAGACTGCACTGCCAAGTTCAGCTCCAACCACATCATCAAGTTTGCAGATGACACAACGGTGGTAGGTCTCATCAGCAACAGTGATGAAACGCACTACAGAGAGGAAGTGGCACAGCTGGCTGAATGGTGTGGCATCTCACCTGGACCACCAACACCATGTCACTCTCCAAAAAGGCACAACAGTGCCTTCACTTTCTCTGCCGGCTGAAAAAAAACAAGTCTCCCTCCACCCATCCTCACCACATTCTACAGGAGAACCATTAAGAGCGTGCTGACCGGCTGCATGTCTGGTACGGGAACTGTAGTGCAGAAGACCGCAAGACCCTCCAGCGGACAGTGAACACAGCTGCAAAGATAATCGGTGCCCCACTCCCCTCCATCCTTGAAAATTTTTCTTACACGATGCTCTAGCAAAGCCAACAGTATTGTGAAGGACCCCACCCATCCCTCCCACAGTCTCTTCCAGCTCCTAGCATCAGGAAGACGATACTGGAGCATCAGAGCCCGCTCCGCCAGACTGCTCAACAGCTTTTTTTTTCCCCCTAGGCTGTGAAAGTCCTGAACTCAAATCACCCCACCCTCCTCCTGAAACCCCACACAAACACCATACCTCCTGAAACATGGACCATCTCACCTTCTCCACCCCCCCACCCCCCACACCCACACACACCCCAACCTTACCACATCACAGAAAAACTGTCTGAAACATTCTTTTTGTTGTGCAATGCAAATCTATTTTGTGCAATTCTCCTCTATGCGCACTAGACACATTTCACACAGATTGCTGTGTGTACATAATCCCACAAAGACTCAAATATGCGTTTACATACTCGTGCACTACAAATCATCTTGCACTGTTCGTGCACTACAAATCATCTTGCACTGTTCCCCAGTCAGCTGCCTGACTTACGATGTTTTTCTTTGCGCATGTACAGTACTATGTGAAGCATTCGTATAGTCTATATATTTTTCTTTTCAGTCTGTGTATAAGTAATCATTTGTTTATAGTATATTTATATTCAAAATCTGTTAGTAGGTTAGTTGTGTATAGGTACAGTGTTTGTGTAGCATTTGTATAGTTTGTATTTTTTTGTTTTTTAGCTTATGTATAGGTAGATATTTATATATTAGTATTTATAGTCAAAATCTGTCAGTAGGTTAGTTGTGTATAGGTTTATACTGTTTTACTTCATTGTTTTATGTCTGTATTTATGTAGCACCGTGGTCCTGTGAGGCATGCCATTTCGTTTCACTGTATGTCGACACTGAACTTGAACTTGAGTATGCCTTGATCCTTGTGACCTAAATAAAAATTTTCTTTGTCAACACTTCTCTATTCCGACAACTGAAGATTGTGCAAGCTTGCTGGAAAGAAAACATTCCCCATCTTAGATGAAAACGACGGCTACTGGCAAGTGGTTGTCGCAGCTGCCACAGAACAAGAACATGATGTCATTGTTGCTAAAATTATGGAGAGAGCAAAAAAAAAAAAAACACAATGTGAAATTCAACCCCAACAAGATCCAGTTCAAGGTGAACAATGCACATTTCATGGGCCATGTGGTAATACACGCCTGGTAAGGACATGTTAATTGCTGATACACTGTCACGTGCCGTCGCTGAAGGCCAACACACAAGTACAGATGATCTCAGTGATGAAAAGAGTCATATATACACTTGAAGCAACAGAGACTTTCAGTGAAGAAATGCTGAAGCAGCTTACAGATGCTACTGCAAGAGGCCTACTGCAAGAGACTGTACACTCCAGTTACTTGTGAAAACACAAAAGACAGGATCCCTCAATTCATCAGTTTTAGCCTGTTAGCCACACTGAAACTACATTTTGCAGAAACTACATGTCTCACACCAAGAAATGCAGCACACAAAAGCACATGCCAGAAAAATTCTGTATTGGCCTGGAATGACCAACACATAGAACAGATGGTTGAGATGTTTCCAACTCAGAGTGACAACAGTTCCAGTCCAGGAAAAAAAAGCAGAACAATCAGGGGTGGATCATCACCTTACTCTCCTCTCACTGAGAAATACTACTATCACTAGTACATCCTACTCACCAGCTCAGGGTCTGATAGGAAGAGTTATGAAGAGCACCTTACCAGAGTCCAGTAAAGTCCTGCAACCAACTACTCCCAAAGGTGTTTATCAGGCACTCCAAACCCTGCAAAAGAAGCAAGCGTCTCATTACAATGTGGGAGCAAAAAGCCCTTCCACAACTACATGCAGGAAATACTGTGCAAATTGAAACAGACAGAGGGTAGCAACCAGGTCTCATTGTTTCAAAATGAGATGAGTCAAGATCGTATAACATCGTCAATGAAGCAGGATGACAGTTCCACCGCAACAGGCACCACCTGAGGAAAAACAAATCACAAGCACATTTAGAGCCATGCCGATACACACTCTCACATCCCAGAGGCACATGAAGTGACAGATCAGTCTGTACAGTGTCAAAATTGTGTCACAACATCAAGTCTCAGCAAAAATATATACAAACCCGATTCCAAAAATGTTGGTACAATGTACAAATTGTGAGTAAAAAAGGAATGGAATAATTTATATAAACTTATATTTTATTTACTATAGAATATAGATAACATATCAAATGTTGAAAGTGAGACATTTCGAAATGTCATGCCAAATACTGGCTCATTTTGGATTTCATGAGAGCTACACATTCCAAAAAAGTTGGGACAGGTAGCAATAAGAGGCCGGAAAAGTTAAATGTACATATAAGGAACAGCTGGAGGACCAATTTGCAACTTATTAGGTCAATTGGCAACATAATTGGGTATAAAAAGAGCCTCTCAGAGTGGCAGTGTCTCTCAGAAGTCAAGATGGGCAGAGGATCACCAATTCCCCCAATGCTGTGACAAAAATAGTGGAGTAATATCAGAAAGGAGTTTCTCAGAGAAAAATTGCAAAGAGTTTGAAGTTATCATCATCTACAGTGCATAATATCATCCAAAGATACAGAATATCTGGAACAATCTCTGTGTGTAAGGGTCAAGGCCGGGAAAACCACACTGGATGCCCGTGAACTTTGGGCCCTTAGACGGCACTGCATCACATACAGGAATGTTACTGTAATGGAAATCATAACATGGGCTCAGGAATACTTCCAGAAAACATTGTCGGTGAACACAATCCACCATGCCATTCACCATTGCCGGCTTTAAAACTCTATAAGTCAAAAAAGAAGCCAGATCTGAACGTGATCCAGAAGCGCAGGCGTTTTCTCTGGGCCAAGGCTCATTTAAAATAGACTGTGGCAAAGTGGAAAACTGTTCTGTGGTCAGATGAATCAAAATTTGAAGTTCTTTTTGGGGAAAACTGGGACACCATGTCATCTGGACTAAAGAGGACAAGGACAACCCAAGTTGTTATCAGCATTCAGTTCAGAAGCCTGCATCTCTGATGGGTATGGGGTTGCATGAGTGCGTGTGGCACATGGGCAGCTTAGACATCTGGAAAGGCACCATCAATGCTAAAAGGTATATCCAAGTTCTAGAACAAAACATATGCTCCCATCCAGACGTCATCTCTTTCAGGGAAGACTTTGCATTTTCCAACATGACAATGCCAGACCACATACTGCATCAATTACAACATCATGGCTGCGTTGAAGGAGGATCCGGGTACTGAAATGGCCAGCCTGCAGTCCAGATCTTTCACCCATAGAAAACATTTGGTGCATCATAAAGAGGAAGACGGGACAAAGAAAAGCTAAGACAGTTGAGCAACTAGAAGCCTGTATTAGACAAGAATGGGACAACATTCCTATTCCTAAACTTGAGCAACTTGTCTCCTCAGTCCCCAGACGTTTGCAGACTGTTATAAAAAGAAGAGCGGATGCCACACAGAGGTAAACATGGCCTTGTCCCAACTTTTTTTGAGATATGTTGATGCCATGAAATTTTAAAATCAACATTTTTCCCTTAAAATGATAAATTTTCTCAGTTTAAACTTTGATATGTCATCTATGTTGTATTCTGAATAAAATATTGAAATTTGAAACTTCCCACACCATTGCATTCTGTTTTCTGTTTTTTATTCACAATTTGTACAGTGTCCCAACTTTTTTGGAATCGGGTTTGTATTTTATATACGTTCATTTAGATTTGTTTGTAAAATAATATGCATAATATACTATTAAAAAATAAATTATTTTAAATACATTGAATTGTTGAACACATTTTTGAAAGATTACAAGTTTTTTTTTAATAGCTAGTAAACTATTAATACTACACATTCTCAACAATTATGCTTTAAGCAGTGTATTAGTAGTTAGTTAGTATGCTACACTCTAAGAAATGTCTGTAAAAATAGGGAAATCTGCTACAGTATGTTAATAACATGAAATAAATTTTCTGTATTGGTTTTTTACCTGCATTTTAAATTACGCATTGTGATTTTGGGTTACACGGTTACAATGGATAATGGATAATGTCCTGAAAAATTACAAGTATCTTTTCCATTTTTCTTACAGCGTACTAACTGATCAACAATCGCAAGTACAAGCTACTCACAAAGTGTATCATAAATGCAAAATTATTAAATTATTATTATTATTATTATTATTATTATTAAATTTGAACGACTACAAATAGCAGCTAACTCAATTCACATGATGTGTGTACTGCATCATGGTTTCCTCTTTTTGTGTAATTTGGATGGAAAATGAGTGCTTTTTTATTGTCTGAGTCACTTATCAAAAGTTGTCAAATAACATTTTTTATAAATTGCTGAACTTGTTCTGAGTGCTTTGGGAAGAAAAAGTTGCTAGGGTAGTCTGAAAAAGTTTGTTTAATGTGTATTAATATGTGCTTTATTAGTACTAATAATCAATAGTACTGATTTTAAAGGGAATTTGAACAGAATCACTGTTTCACGGCTGATCAATGAAACAGCCAGCGATTCACTGAAAGAGCCGTTTAACATCAAATCTGCGCTGGATATTAATATCCAAAGTATAGTGAAAACACTATTAATTAGCACAGTAACAAGATCGGCAGTTTTAAGACATTAACTTGTAAGCACAAAACACAAGATACTTCTCTTTTCAATATGAATAAGGCTTTATTAGATAAATCTAAGACATATAAACTAATCTAACACATAAGCACACGCACTCACACAAGTTGCAGGAAGATAGAAAGTTAGGAAAGAATGAGTTTAAGAGAATGAAAATGTGAAATCCCAAAGTTTACAGCAATATGTGAATTTGCATAGACATGAACAACCATTTAATCACTTAATTAACCCTCGCACTGAGTTCCTCAATGAGGTTAAAATTATATTAGATAACACCAGCACAGATGTGAGTCTGGAGGTTTCTTGCGTTGCCTGTTTAACGGGGTTCCCCTTTTGTTTGTTGCTGAAAAAGGGGGTTTCCCGGAGTTGCTGATTGGCTGGAAGTTCAGTAGTCGTTGAAGTGACGTCTTGGGAAGCCCGTGGTTGGGCGTTGGCTGAAGATGCAGAGTTTTGTGGGCTGGTTGTAGTTTCAGACGGGCACGCGAGGTCAGACTCGGAGACACGGCGTTACAAAACTTAACTCAGAACACGAAACTCTCAAACGGAAAAGAAAAGAAGTAAAGTTTGACGAGACTAGGTGGTGTTTCTTCTCATCGTGGCTAAGTAGCAGCAGGCGTGCATGCCGAAGCATGCTGGAACGGCGCTCGAAGGACGCTAAAAGTGATGACAAAGCATGACTAAAAGCTAAAGCTAAAAGCCGGCATGACTGATAGCAAAAGCTAAACGAAAGCTAAACGCTAAAAAGCAAAATTTGATGGTGTCCTGAGTATTTAAACTGGCCTTTTGGCCACACCTCAAATGTTGTCTTGACCAATTAGATATTGTCTTTTCTCAGGGTCTTCCGATGTTTGTCCCACCCATTCATAAATCATATGTTATCTTAGAAAGCTCGTGGTCCGAATTTTCCCGCTCTTGCAGGGTATAATTTTGGACATGATTCCTATAACAAGAATATGAATACATTTGACAAATAACTGATGGTCAGAAACCTTTCAAGCAAGAAGATTCGAACACACACATACTAAATATGAATATGATCCCTTAAGCTATTCAAGAGTTATTTAAAAAGCACATACACAATAAGTGATTAGAAACATTATAATCAAATGTGGGGGTTACATGTATGATATGGAGTTGAGCAATGGACTGATATCCATTTAGAAGTCTTTTTTGAGTTCATTTTGGTGCATATATGCATTGGAAGGCATTCTCTGTGCCATTCTGGGGAGAAAGGATATGTCCTGTGAAGACCAGAGGGGGTTAACAGGTCTCCTTAGGAATTTTCAGTCTGGTTCTTGCTAGGTGGGGGGGAAGTCAATCCAACGTTCTTGTTTACTCTCATGGCTTTACATGTGAGGGTCAGAACTGTCCATTTCTTCGATTACTTGCCCCAAATTAGACAATCTCTTCTTCGAATTGAAATTGTCAATAATTGTTCTAATGGTGTGTTAATGTTCTCTGATGCTCTCTAAAGCTGTTCTCTGAAAGAGTTGGTTGGTTATCAGACTGTGGTGCTGGGAGTTGATTTACAACATCCTGCCTTTCTGTGGAATTCGGCTCATGTTTCAACCAGGCTCCCGATCGAATCTTTAATTTGTCTGGTTCACGCTACAAAATTCGAATCTTTAATTTGTCTGGTTCACGCTACAAAATTATCACTCAATTTAAACAAAACAAAAATGATCATGTTTGGCAATTATAAGGACAATCCTGAATTACTGATAAGTATATTTAATTTTTTTCTTTACTTACTAAAAATGCATGCATGTAGTTCCAAATTATTAAACTATTTTACATATGCTTACTTCCCTAGTCCTATACAAAAAGCTGTACACCAAATGAGCATAGTGTCTGAATAGTGAATATTCATGTTACAGTAAGCTAACAATACCCAAATGACAGACTGCTTCTCCTAAGATTCTAAATTGTGCAATCTATAGTATAGACACTCCACTATTCCATAAGGTCACAGCAGCTAAAGTCCAGGGGCCCCACATCCAGGAGGACACCATGCGGGGCTGTAATGTACACCTGCGTATGAAAAGAATGTACTTTGCCAATGGTTAAAAAGTAAGTTTTTAACAATATTCAGTATTGTATTCTCTAAAGAGAAGCTTTACAGGTTCATATCTACAGTAAACCTAAATAACACATAACATTGTTGTGAGAACCAGTTTGGCCCATTTGGAAATGCTTATTTCATTTCTATAAATACCACCCAGATCTCACTATTGTGAGAGAGAGACTGAAATTCAAAGTGTTTAGTGTTTTTGCAAGCATTTTGATTTTGGGATATCAAAAATAAAATCAAGTGAAAAAAGCAAATATATATTTTTTAATATATTCCTTCCTTTTATCTTGTGTATAATGTAGTGGAAATCTTTAGCTTTTTATTTTTTCATAACTCATAACTCCCCCACATGGTTTTCACATATGTAAGCAGAAAAACTTGTTTTGGCTTGCATAAGACTGTTTTTTTTTCCCCCTGTAGTTAAGTCAGCTGTTTGTGTGAGACTGAAATCAGTCTTCTCTCTCACTGGATGTGTTTTCTTCCTGTTTAGAAAAGAAGCATGGCAGCAAGAATTAGCAGTAAGTTCTCTTCAATTAATTCTGAACTATTACTCTCATTATTTTTAGTTGTTAATCAAACCCTAAGGTGGGGGTGTGTTTGGTGTGTGTGTGTGAGTGCTGTTTCAGCACAATTAGAGATTGAGTTTGGTTAAAAAAAAAAAAAGGTTATTATTGTATTGCATAAATTTGGGTTCGATCTTTTGGTGTCTGAATCTTCATATATTTCTGTATTTTATATTACTAGGCTTCTAGCCTTTAATGTGTAAGACGTATGTGTAATTGTGTAAAACTTCTTGTTTAAGCTCCTAATGAGTTGTCTGACTACATCAATTTGACATTTTGAAAGTTAGGTACTTAAGCGGTGACATTGTTATAATTTCGAGATGGCCACTGCCTTTATAGATAGAGGAACAAGAGTTCAACCACAAAAATCATGATCAAACGTACTTCTAGTGTTAACTTTGTCAGCTGTTTTTCAATTTTAGTCTTAGTTTTGATGTGTTAAATGTCCATGTTAGTTTTTATCATATTTAGCCAACCTTATCCTGTTTTAGTCAAGTTTTAGTGGACTATAAGTCTCAACATTTCAGTCTAGTTTTAGCCTAAGAAAACCTGAAGCATTTTAGTCTTGTTTTTAGTCAATGAAAAACTGACATTTTTAGAAATGAGATTATTATTAATTAACCGTAGTCCTACAACAGTATTAATTTTGGCAGCCATTTGTAATTTAGTCTTACTCAAATGTACATTTTAGTTAACATATTTATTTAGTCAACCTTGTCCTGTTTTGTTTAGTCAAGGTTAAGTCAACCATATTTATGAGCATTTTAGTCAGATTTTAGTCAATGAAATCTTTGTCATGCTGTATAATGGTTTGACTGATAAAAATGATTTTTGCTCCAAAATTATATTTGTAATGATTGTTGCCATTTAAGAAATTTACTTCTAAATTTTCAGGTATTGCACTTTCACCATTAAGCACAAATCGATAAAAATTGAAAAATGCATCCTTGTAACAGCGAAGCTCTGATTCGGTGCTTTAAATTCTTGATATTTGACAACCGCACACATGAACGCACACATGAGTGTACAGCAGTCCTCAATAACATTTGGTCTCCTTTTTTGACAAAAATAATAAAAGAGGTTTTTGGTAAAGCTCGTCTCGTCTTTGTCATGGGAAAAAAGCTTGTCAACGAACATTTTTCATTATAGTTTTCGTTAACAAAATGAACACTACGTACTTCATAGACTGAATTGTAGGAATAAGACTTTTAAACAAAATACAGCACAGGTGATATTTGAATCTTGCCCATGTGCCTTTTCCCTCACAGATGACTTTCAGCTGGTTATTCCTGAAAGAGGTGAAAGAGTTAAGATTAATGCGGGATCTACTCTCACTGTGTCATGCCACTTGTCTCCTGCACTCAGTGCTGTTGACATGGAGATTACTTGGTTTGGTGAGATGTCTTGTATTTGTGCCTATAAGAACCGAGAGATGACACAGAGTGTTGGCTATGAGGGCAGAGCGAGTCTGTTCATTAATGACCTGTCGAGAGGGAATGTCTCTTTAAGAGTGGCAGACTTCAGAGAATCAGATCTGGGAGTTTACATGTGCAGAGTCGTCAGTAGAAATGAAACACAGCAGATAACAGTAGATGTAGCAGAAGAAGGTAAGCAGTTCACTCATTCCACTGATGCTCTGGTTGCGCCAGCTAGATGTACACTAGGTAGTAATATTAAGTTGGGTGTAAATATGCCTTAAAGTGACAGTTCACCCAAAAATGAAAATGTGATGTTTATCTGCTTACCCCCAGGGCATCCAAGATGTAGGTGACTTTGTTTCTTCAGTAGAACACAAATTGTGATTTTTAGCGTCAGGCGTTGCAGTCTCTCAGTCGTACAATGCTTGGCAATGGTAACAGAATCTTTGAGAGAGAAGAAAAAAAAAACATGCACAGAAAAATCCAAGTTAAACCCTGCAGCTGTAAAGACACAAAACGATTGGTCTATGCAAGAAACAGAACAGTATTCATATCGGGGTTTTTTTTTTACCTCTGATTCACGCAAAGTCTGAAAATGCAATTATAAGTCTGTGATCCACCATAATGCAACAAGAAGAAGATGATGCAGGCTGCTGTGAAGCGCGTTCACAAGAGTTCTAACAGTTTGGACATTGCGTGAATCAGAGGTAAAATAAAATAAAATAAAAAACAATATAAATACAGTTCAGTTTCTTGCACAGGCCGATCGTTTTGTGTCTTTACACATCAATGTATCGTCACGAGCCGCAGGGTTTAATTTGGATTTTTCTGTGCATGTTTTTTTTCTCTCTCATAGATTCTGTTACCATTGCCAAGCATTGTATGACTGAGAGACTGCAACGTCTGAAACTAAAAATCTTCATTTGTCTTCTACTGTGAGAAACAAATTCACCTACATCTTGGATGCCCTGGGGGTAAGCAGATAAACATCACATTTTCATTTTTGGGTGAACTTGCCCTTTAAGAAAAGAGTAGAATTAATATAAGTAATGGAATGGTAGTCTGCAGTTCCAAACATACCTACAGTAACTGATAAATTAGAGTTCAATAAATAGCAGTGTCTGTCCAATTAACAATTTTCTTTGTTGACATATGCAGTCTCTGCTATTTTCAAGGACCAGAGCTTCTTTACAGTGGTAAAGACAGCACCTATCATTCTTTTTATGAACATATAGCACAGTATTAACACAATATACAAGAAAATATAGAGGTATTATGTACATTCCATTTTATACAAAATTTTGTTAAATGATAAAGAACATAAAGCTAGATTCATAGGACATGAAACTGGTATACCACTGGTCTTGAAACAGAAACAAGGCTCAAACTAATTATAACTACAATTCTTGCCAATTGAGGCATACATCTGTTTAGAAGTATGTTAACTGGTAAACAAGACTCAGGTGGAGACAATACAGTACAGTTGCAAGTAGCCTCAACAGGATACTAACAATGTTAATTCAAAATAAGAAAAATACGCAAATATTAAACAAAGCTTTTTGGGAACTGTGGATATGAAAAGCTTACTGAGATGATGTGGTTGAATACAGGAACCAAGACTAAACTGGCAAAACCAGTCCTTGATAATCAAAAAGCTATTTATGTATGGACTGTTGGATTGTTTTCCAGAAGTCAAGCATGAACAACATTTACAAGTTTAATTATTTAATGTCACACACACAAAAATAGGCTAACATATAAAATAATCTAGATATTTGGAAATCTATCAAAGATCTCAATAGCATTTTCTTTTTAAAATAAGGCTAGCAACAGGAAAATTATCTGCTAAATAAATAAATGTCAATGTTGCAAGAAATTTAGTAAGCTTTGTGTTGTGATTTATTTATTTATATTTTCATTGTAAGGAATCAGTGTAAATAAATCCTTGTGTTATGTATGTTCAGAGGAGCTGAAGTAAATAATTTTTTCCCCCAATCAGAATCACAACATGGGAGAAACAAGCAACAGTAAGTTGTCTTAAAACACTTTGTCATACTTATAAAAA
Source organism: Cyprinus carpio (assembly GCF_018340385.1). NCBI lineage: Eukaryota > Metazoa > Chordata > Actinopteri > Cypriniformes > Cyprinidae > Cyprinus > Cyprinus carpio. The sequence continues at coordinate 8,068 of NC_056576.1, read as the reverse complement.
TACACTACTGGGGGGTATTCCAGGAAGCAGGTTATGTGACATACCCAGGTATGTTTAAGGGTAAGTGCATAAACTCATCTCTTGGTTCCAAAAACGGAGGTAACTCTCAGGGTATGCAAGTAGCCATAGCAACTGATTCCCTGAACATAACCTGCTCTGCAGTAGGTTATGTTTCATGGTTTGTTTACATCAGATTTTATCAGTGCATGCGTGACCTTATAATATTATAAATGATAACAATATAGTTATCAAATATACTATATATATAGATATATATATATATATATATATATATAATTATATTATATATATATAAATATAAAATAGAGAGAGAGAGAGAGAGAGAGAAAGTTGTTATGATATGTTTATAGTAATATTTTTATTCTAATATTTTATTATATTTATTTATATGAGACACTGTCTGTGAAATCCAGGCTAAAGTCTCAAAATCTAATTATGAGATAAGAAGCATCAAGTTTGATTTCAACCATTAATTTCACCATGATTTCAATCTTTGACATGGCCTTACTCAATATTAATATTTCTTAACATATAGTCAATATTAAAGATATAAAGGTTATATTTTCACAGAATGTTCTACATCTTTATGAAGAATGATTTTATGTAGAAAACAGTAAATCATAAAAAAAAAAAAGACTTTAGCTGGGTTTTCACAGGCAGGGTCACACATTGTAGAAAACAGTAAATCATAAAAAAAAAAAAGACTTTAGCTGGGTTTTCATACACAAGGTAAAGTTTATTTTATTCTAATATATTTATTATATTTTTTATTGTCATCTCACACATTGTGGATCTGCATTTATTATAATGTATTTCTATAATAAATACATATGTGATATTTCTTAATTATATTATATAATTAGCATCAAACAACAATATAATTCTTATTCTCAGTGATTAAAAAATTAAAATGATTGCACCGTCATCAATTAGGTAGCGATATGCAGTTAGTATGTAAATTACCACTGAACAAAAGAAGAAGAAGCACTTTTTCTTAGCGTCGGTTTCCATGGTGATTCGTCTTGTGTGTTATCCGTGAACATACTCTGAGTTGACTGAACTCGTTTTTTTGGAACCATACCTCAAGTAAGCAAGGTCTGGGTTAATCAAACCGAGAATTTAGGATATATGTGACGGTTAACCTGGCTTTCTGGAATACACCCTGTTCAGAAGTTTTGGTGTCAGTGAGATGTTTACTTTTATTCAGCAGTGATGCATTAAACTGATCCAAGTGACAGTAAATATATATAATTTAATAATATAGCTGCAAGCAGCAATTACGGGGCCAAGCACTCCAGAGGCAAATTGAGGAGCTAAGCATGGCATGGAGCATCAGACCAAATGCAGAAACTAGCAATTGAAGCCATTTTAGGATGATTGTAATTGAAAAGGCGGAGAAATATAAATACAAGCACTAGTTATTATGATTAAATGGCTTATCACTTTTGACAACAGGTGGCGCTGTAATCAAATCATTTTGTGTGTTTCTGTGTGAGGTGACCATGGCACACACTAAGTTTGGTTGTCAGTATGCCAAGCATGCAGAGATACAGGCTGAAGTGTCAATTTTGGGCATCATGCCTGAAATTCGTCGCTGTGGTATGCGAAAACGGTGTTGTCTATCGATATACAAAATCCATAACATTTTGTCAGCACAGTCTGAAGAGCATCTGAGTTCAATTTGGTGAAAATCGGACTGGACGGTTGATGAGGAGTTCGAAAAAGTAGGTTTTCAACATAAATCAAAATGGCGGACAGAAGTTTCAGCTTTACTCTGGCATATTTTGGTAGCTATGTTGTCGGCATAAGCAATGACTATTTGAGACCAGTTTCATTGCAATAGGCTAATGCAATAAAAAAGTTATGCATTTATATAAATGTAATTAATGGTTAATGAACGGTTTATTACTCTTGACCAATAGGTGGCGCCGTTACCAAATTGATGTGGCATGGTCAGTGTGTGACGTGACCATGGCACATACAAAGTTTGGTGCAATATTTCAAAGCTTTGCCGTGAGATACAAGCCTCGATGTATTTTGGCATCTACGAACAGATTCGTTGGTGTGCTAAAACGAAAACCGTTTCGTATATGACTCTGAAGATGATCCGAAGTCCATTTGGTGAAAATTGGACTAACGGTCTAGGAGGAGTTCGAAAAAGTTGTGAATCAAAATGGCGGACACGAAGGTATGGCCAATTTGGCATAATTTGGTATCGATGTTCTCGGCATGACCCAAAGAAATATAGGGAGACCACTTTCTTTTTAATAGTCTAATTTTTTCAAAAGTTATTAGCATTTTTTTAGATATTTCAATTATACACTTTTGACCACAAGGTGGCGCTGGCACCAAACTTTTTTAGTTTCAGTGCATGGAGCCAAACATTTTTGTAAACGTAAACGATACGATAATGCGTTCAAAAAATACAGCATTTTACATAATTCAAAAGGCCGACACCTAAAATGGCCGACACGGGAAACAATTGGATATCATTCGACTTGCCATGACCCACCGAATCTAATGAGACCAGTTTTGTGATTTTTGGCCAAGCCATTCAGAAGTTATAAGCAAAATATCAGTTTTTCATATCTCCTGAACCACTAGGTGGCGCTGCGTCGAAACACTGCAGGTAGTCTCAGGTCATGCTGTGTATAAACACACATCAAGTTTGGTCTCAATAACGCCAAACCGTTGCGGAGTTATAGTCTCACAAGCATTTTTGCGTGCTTTTTTGCGGAGAATTTATTTGTTCACGTGTTATTCGAGAACGGTTGGGACGAATCAACTGAATTCCATAACTTTTGCCAGCATCATCTGAAATGATCTGAGGCAATTTTCGTGAAAATCGGACTAACCGTCTAGGACGAGTTCGAAAAAGTATTTTTCGAACAATTGAAAATAGCGAAAAAACTAAACCTTGCGGTTTTTGAATTTCGGGTTCATTAACTTGGCCTGAGCCAAGGATTCAGAGGAAAAAACAAGAATTTTCAATTTTCCTGGCTTACGGTTTCAAAGTTATAGACATAAAATTATTGAAACTTTGGACAAGTGGTGGCGCGCTAAGAGTTTGAGTAGAGACTTCAAATTTGCTATAGTTAATGCTAACTGTTATCAGTGTCAAATATACAACTTTCCCGCAATCGGTTTTATGGGCTGCCATAGACTTGCGGCGGAAGAAGAAGAAGAAGAAGAAATAATAATAATAACGCCTAACGATTTTCAATAGGTGCCTACGCACCTTTGGTGCTTTGGCCCCTAATTCAAAGATTTGTATTTTAAAAAATGTTGTTCTTTTAACTTTCTGTTCATCAAAGAATAGAAAAAAAATAATCTGGGATTCAACAAAAATATTATGTTGCACAATATATATATAAATATTAAATATATATTATATATTAGCATAATTAGAATATATATCTAATATATATATATATATTTATATATATATATATATATATATATATAATATTACATTGATGAAGAAGAAATGTTTCTTGAGCACTAAATAAGCATTAGAATCATTTCTGAAGGTGTCATGTGACACTAAAGACTGGAGTAATGGCTGCTTAAAGTTCAGCTATGCATCACAGGAATTAATAAGATTTTAAAATAGAGTACAAAAATAGATTAATCTAAAATACAAATTTAAAATAGATTGCAATATAAAATGATTTACATTTGTATATAGGTGTATATATGAATTTCTAAAATAAGATCATATTTGAGTAGAGGATATTAATTATATTTTTCTGCTTTGTAGAGTCAGGAGCATTTACTGTTGATTCAGAAAATCAGCTTGAGGTTTGTGGACACATTAATATTATTAGCTAACACACACAACACACACACACCACACACACACACACACAGACACACACATGTTTGTTTTGTGAATTGTGGGGACATCCCATAGGGGGATAATGGTTTTTATACTTTACAAACTGTATGTGTTGCCCTACACCAACCCTACACTCTAACCCTAACCCCTTACAGGAAACTTTGTGCATTTTTACTTTCTCAAAAAAAAACTCATTCTGTAGCTTATAAGCGTTTTGTGTGGACATGGGTTATGTCCTCATAGTCACCCTCCTCCTTGTAATACCTGTGGTCATACCCATGTCATTAACAAAGTTGTGTTTAAATATGTCACATTTTACTGCCGCGCAGACACAACACACACACAGGTCACACACACACACACACACACACACACACACACACTGTTGTTTTAAATATCTCTATGTTTACTGTATAATACAGTAAAGGTCATCATCTCTAACTTGTAATGTCAATCAGTTTGCATCAACTTAAGACATATTGTTCTATTTTTTTGAATTTTAGATTACACTGCCAAACATATATTACAGTATTGCAAAATATTCCCAGCTTTTTTCTCAAAATGGTCTTTCACAACAAAAACTAATAATTTAGTTGACCACTTTAGAATCACTATAAAGTGAATCCCTGTTGTGTGATGAAGTTATGTCAACATTGTTTTACTTTTTTTTTTTCATCTCAATTAGGATTACAAGATTGGAGAGGCAATATATCGTAAGTTGTTTTTGAATTTAGTTACTATTGAATATATTAAGTTTCTTTCTTTCTTTCTTTCTTTCTTTCTTTCTTTCTTTCTTTCTTTCTTTCTTTCACCATTTTTTTTTCTGGAGCCCATTTGCATTAATAAAACTATTATTTGACATTTTGATAAACAGCTGCCATAATCTATGTGATGTGTGGATCTTATTTGTAAAGGATTTTTTTTTTTTTTTCTGCATTAAAGAATTATCAATCCACTCTGCATATCACAGTGCTTCAGGGAAGGATCAGTGTAAGGTATGTGTGAATGTCATATCAAGTCACCTCTATTCATATAGCATTTTGTACAACAGAGATTGTTTCAAAGCATCCTCACAGTATGAAACAGAATCAATGATGCCAACTTTGAGACAAATATGAAACAAATTTAAATTCTGCTGTAAAGCAGCTCTAACAAGACAATAGTGTCATTATTCAGCTCCTGTCCAACTCAACACTGTGTTGATTTAGGTTAGATCAATAACTGTGCAAAGTTCAACTAAAAAAAAGTTAAATGAATGAATATGTCATTATTCAGCTCAATTCAGTTCAATGTTGATTCAATTCAGTTCAATAACTCTAAAATTTGACAATAATAAACATTTGATTCATCTATAAAACAGCTCACAGAAGTGCGTCAGTAGTGTCATAGAAGGCACTTGACTTTAAATTATAGATATGTGCTAGTGTGTTATGCGTATTGTAGGTTAAAAAGATGGGTCTTTAATCTAGTTTTAAACTGACTGTGCTAAAATAGGAAAAGAATCTACTGTCTGCAGTCGATTCTGATATTCTAGGTATTATCAACTGGCCACTTATAGTATCCTTTTTTGGCAATGTCTATTTTCAGATTATGTTTTACCTTTTGTACAAGTAGCACATAACTTTTCTTTATTTAACTTGTTTTTTTTTTTTTTTTTTTTTTTTTTGCATGCTGTAGTATATATTACTGTTTGCACTGAGTGTAAACAAGTGTGTGATAATGTTATGTTTAGCCAAAAAAAAAAAAAAAAAATCTTATTTGTTTTAATCTCATTTAGGATTGCAAGGGAGAAATGGACAACAGTAAGTTCTGGAAATCATTGACTCTTTGCAATAAGTATTTGCATTGCACATTTAAAAATTTAAATTTAAATTCTATGCTAAAAATCACTAATGTAACATACACTGAAAGTATGAAAATATAATTTTTGGGTCTTGCCTTTAAAGAGGGTTTATTTTTTATTGGTTATTTTTCTCTTTGTTATAGAATTATCATCACAGTACATCAAATCAGATCTAAGCCACCAAGACGAGCAGCCTGGGGTATATGTGCACTTTAATAACCTATTCATACAGTAAATATATACACACACAATACATCATAAAATAAATGAAACTGCATTTGTTTTAATCTCAATTAGGATGACAGAATGGGAACCAAAAGCAAAGGTAAGTTGCCTTAAAATAATTGACTTTGTCATCAAATGAGTGTGCATTATTCATTAAAAAGAATTTTGTGATATGATGTTTAAAGACTGCTTTATATGATACCAAATAATTTCTTTATAGATAGAAAATATGTGGGTAATGTTGTGTGTAATAATGTGTCTACTTTAAAAGCATATTAATGTGTACCTCCTTTGTCTTTAGGTTAGGGTTATTATTGCTCTTCTATATATGCATATGAAGATATGGAGTTTTAAATTTATTTACACATTTTACATGCATATCTCATAATCTGTGTGATATGTAAATCTTATTTGAGAAGAGTGCTTTTTTCTGCTTCATAGATTTTTTGAGCCAAGCTTCATATCACAATGAACCAAACAAAAGCCAGCATGGGGTAGGTGCACACATAAATACATAGTGTGATTCATTTATAAATTAAGCATAAATAAAATATATATCACTCAATAAACACTTTCAATGTTACACTTATAAAATAAACTTATAAAATTTGCTTTCACCTCAATTGGAATGCCAAGATGGAAGTCTTGAACAGTAAGTAAAAAAAAAAGAAGTTCTTATTCAACCACAGACCACAGAACGTTACATTTTGAGGATGTAAGAGAGTGAGTCCATAATTTTTCTCTTTTTCTCACAGAGAACTTTCAGCTTGTTGTTCCCAGTACAACAAAAGAACCAGAGGTTTCTTTGGGGGCTGATTTTATTATTCCATGTCATTTGTCTCCTGAAATCAGTGCTGTTGACATGGAGATCAGTTGGTCTAATGATACAGCCTGTGTTTGCCTGTATAAAGACAGGAAGGTGACAGAAGGGGTTTTGTTCAAGGACAGAGTGAGTCTGTTCACTCATAAGCTTAGGGAAGGAAATGTGTCCTTACGACTGAAAAACTTCAGGCTGTCAGATATCGGAAATTACCATTGTCAGGTCATCAGTAAAGACAGAAAAGAGAATATAACAGTGAGAGGTGAGTAATCCTCTACTTCAGATCAGTGTGCTCATTAATAATGTCACATCAAAATGAATCTGAACTGAAACAGAAATCTAGGGGTATGTTAGATCCTCATCAGTATGTGATCGGTAAGCTGTTCTGAAACTAATACATGGGCATATTTCAGCTTTATCCAATTTACTTGTTATAATTTTCACTGGAACATTTAACCAATTTTAATACTTGATCCAAAATGAATCATTCATCTCACAGGAACTATATAAAATAGTGAGTTTGAGTATTCTACATGAATAGTAAGAGATATAAGCGCAGAAAAACATCCAATAATCATGTCTATTAGTTAAAGGGATACTCCACCGCATAATGAAAATTTTGTTATTAATCACTCAACCCCATGTCATTCCAAACCCATAAAAGCTTTGTTCGTCTTTGGAACACTATTTAAGATATTTTGGATGAAAACCGGGAGTCCTGTGACTGTCCCATAGACTGCCAAATAAATAACAGTGTCAAGGTCCATAAAAGGTATGAAAGTCGTCGTCAGAATAGTCCCATCTGCCATCAGACGTGCAATCTGGGTTATATGAAGCGAGATATCAGCCACGCCACAAGGATGCACTATTTCTACATGTATTTAGCTTTGATTTGAAATAAAATAGGGCATGCTTTTGTGGATGATGATTTGGAAGAGCATACGCAGCATACAGTTATATGGAGAGACACAGAGGAGACTGTTGACAAAGGAATTGTTGAATAAAGTCTTTATTTTTGTTTTCCTCGCTTACAAAAAGTGTTCCCGTCGCTTCATATAACCCAGATTGCACGTCTGATGGCAGATGGAGTATTCTGACGACGACTTTCATACCTTTTTATGGAGCTTGACACTGTTATTTACTTGGCAGTCTATGGGACAGTCACAGGCCTTCCAGTTTTCATCAAGAATATCTTAAATTGTGTTCCAAAGACGAACTGACCTTTTACGGGTTTAGAAAAACATGGTGGTAAGTTTTCATTTTGGGGTGGAGTAACCCTTTAAGTTATCTAAGAACATAATTTCCATACAGACCTATTTAC